>NC_060950.1:34259187-34297634 GCF_022045245.1 Lucilia cuprina | reverse complement strand
GAATATATATACTTTTATGGGTCTTAGACGAATATTTCAATGTGTTACAAACGGAATGACAAAAACAATATACCCCCCATCTTTTTTGATGGTGGGTATAAAAATTGTAAAAATATACTCATGGTGTAGGGTATCATATGGTCGGCCATGCCCGACTATACTTTCCTACTTGTTTTTAACTTAAATAGGGGGTAGAGTTATAAATGAACCAATCCTTATAAAGTGAACTGAGAGATTTTGTATTGTAACAAACTCTATACTCGTATTTATCAGCTTTTAATGGCAGTTAAAGTAATTTTCCGAAGGGGACCTTAATTGGGGTTTAGGGCTTCAAAAAATTTGGTAGAGATGTTTTGGATTGTATGAAACATATGTATTTGCTTCAAGTGACATCGCAGTATCCTTACTTTTAAGGCAGTACTGAGAGTTAAAGTCCTTATAAAAGTTTACAAAGAGATTTAGGTTCCTATTAAATATGTTCATATCGAATCTTACAGAGAGATTCAGGTTCCTATAGAATATATTCATATCGAATCTTACCGCTGTAGATGCCTCTTATATGGCGGTTAGGGTCAATTATTGGCCGATATTTATAAAATTTTGCAAACAAATGTAGGTTCCTACAAAACATGTTTGTTCCTAATTTTACGACTATAGATGCTTCCTTTAGCCAGTTATGCTGAATTTCATAATAAATGTTTCCTTTAGCCAGTTATCAGCGTTAAAAAAGTTTTCTGAAGTGTACCTTATATGGCGGGTAGGGCCTTATATGTGGGCTAAGAAAAAACATGGACCAATATTGCCTATTTTCAATACCAAACAACCTGCATTAACAAAAAATATAGGTGCAAAATTTCAATTTTGCACAATTTTTCTCTCTAGCTGTTCCTTTTTGGACTCTATAGTGTTTTCAACAGAGAGACAGACGGACGGACATAGTTAGATCTTCTTAGAATCTAATAAGGGCCTAGAATATATATACTTTTATGAGTCTTAGACGAATATTTCGATGTGTTACAAACGGAATGATAAAAAGATAGTGGGTATAAAAACAAGTAAGAGTTTTATATTCTATAATCTTATATACCCTTCACAATGATGTGTTAAAAAACAGTCAGTACGAATTTTTTTACAAAAATTCAAAAAATACCAATTGCAAAACGGTAAGGTACCAAAGTCGCCTTTAATGAGTTCTCGCCTAATCCATACTCTTAGAAACTTAATTTAATGTTTCTAGGTTTAATATTATAGAAAATTCAAAAAGTACCTTTTGTAGAACGAAAAAGTACCAAAAAGTCCCATTTTATGTGTTCTAGCCTAATCCGGGCTCTATATACTTAATTTCATGTTTCTAGGTTCAATATTATAGAAAATTCAAAAATCTCCTTTTGTAGAACTAAAAGGTATTAAATTCATGTTTCTAAGTTCAATATTATAGAAAATTCAAAATTTCATGTTTCTAAGTTCAATATTATAGAAAATTCAAAAAGTACCTTTTGTAGAACGAAAAAAATGTGTTCACACCTAATCCATGCTCTACATACTTAATTTCAAGTTCCTAGTCAATAAGTAAGTAACGCCATACTTTGTGTTTATAAACAAAAAATAACAATACCTCTAGTCTGGCCGGGACTAAAAAATTGGTTACAGTCTACTGCCAGGCTTAGTGCTTGCATAGATTGAAAGAAGTCAGACCAGAGCACCGCATAATCTGGCTGTCCTGGCTGGTCAGTTGGTTGAGGTTCCTTCGGGATCCACGTAGTGGTTGTGGTTTAAACCAAAATTCGCGGGAAGAGTAAGTTGCGGTTAAAAGACTGATGTAAGGTAAAGTCAATATTTCGGGATAAGTTCGGTGCTGTTGCCGAAACAACAGATAACACACAGAGGAGTGACTGCGGCACTAAGCGTTGAAAATGAGTTGGTATTAATTGTATATGGTACGGAATTAATGTGGGGTACAACAGGTCGTATGTTTTTTTTTATGAATGTGTCGTATAAATGATATATGTTGGTGGATGATACAAATGATACCATTGAATTTTCCTTCCTTGTCCAGATATGTTCGGAGTGTCCCTGTGAGTAAGAACAAAGTCATTGGCTTATTTGATGGATTCGTACTTCGGTCCACCGGTTAAGTCTCTATGTACTGTTGCCGAATCAAGAGAGGACATACCATCTGCGTGGTTGTAAACGGAAGTGATGTGTTTAGATCTCGGAAGTTAAGCAACGGGGCAGCAATAGTCAGAAATTAGATAGCTCGAGTACATGGACCGGCCCAATCCATGTACAAAATTGCCACCTCAGTTCTCTATGCTTTATTTACATAGTGATGAAAAAGACCACCGTGGGGTAGGGTATCATACAAGGTACTCACGTAAAGCACTTGACATTCACACATACATACAGACAGACGGACATGGCTAAATCGACTCCGCCATCTATAATGATCCAGAATATGTATACTTTACAGGTTCGGAAACTTATATTATAGAAATTACAAACGGAATGACAAACTTATATATACCCTTCTCACGAAGATGAAGGGTATAAAAAGAAATGACAAACTCTCTTCATTGCAAAAGCACTAAAGTTTTTCGTAATAAGTTTTCAAAATTCATGAAAATTTTTCGTTAAACACTTAAAAGTTTTTCATACAGTATATGAACACAACTTACAACAACCAAGAAAATAATAAATAAAAGAACCCTAAATGAAACAATGACATCAACAATATGTTAAAAGAAATTAAAAACTTGTACATAATTTTTTTACTAAAGCGCAAAATTTTTATAAATATCAGGTATTTAATACACATTATAATAACTCGTGTTTAAGTACAAATAGTTCAATTAATACTATTTTTAAATAATCAGAGAACTCGACAAAAAATTCGAGATTAGTGATGGTACCAACAATTCTGCATGTGCGGAACTAATTTTCATTACATTCAGAAAAATTTATATTAAGAGAGTTTCGGGTACGGATCTTATTACTTATTATGGACCGATCATGCAGATGCAAAAAAAAATAAGAGAATGATTTGTATATTTATAAACATTCATGTCGAAGTCAATATTTATAACGAACTAAATTCGTTTAAGTGATTTTTGAAACGATGTTGATGAATTAAAATCAGCACTGTGATCAATATTAGGTTAGCTATACACACACCATACTCATGTCGAAAAAAATTCATAGAGTGATTCATATAAAAACAACATATATTTGTATCGAATTGTATCAATATACAATGAAATATGTTCGTTTATGTAATTTTCGGAAGTGGACCTTATATGGGAGCTATGATCAATAACAGACCGATTCCCAAAAAATTTGGTGAAATATGTTTATATATACAAAAAACCTTTTCTGGAAATTTTATTTTGATAACTTTATAATTCAACGAAATATGTGCGTTTAAGTGAAAATTGTGAATTAGTCAGTTTAATTTTCAACATACTTGATCAATGCCAGAAAAAACAAGTAAGAGTGTTAAATTCGGTCATGCCGAATCTTATATACCCACAATCAAATCATTCTTATTAATAAATTTTGATATTATCGATCTATGTTGAATCATATGTCAATATTAATATGAACATCAGGGAAATATTTGGAAGGGGGCCGTGCTATTCCGAATTAAAAGTATTAATTTTGTTTGATCCAATATTTATAACCATAATTGCTCTACTCGTATTTTTAATTCAGTCATGAGGTTTAAAGTGATTTTCTGGAGAAAACTGAATATGGGGGTTTGATAGTTATCTGTTATTTTGAAGAACTTTTGAACCATACATGAGCGTCAACATGATTTTCTAGTGTGATTTGTTCATACAAATATTTTTTACATATATCGCATTTTTGAGCCAGTAATAAGCTTTAAAGTAATTTTCTAATGGTGACCTTAATAGGGGCATAGGGTAGGGGCTCATACAAACATGTTTATATGAAATTTCGTATTTAATATATGAATAATCGTATTTAATAGGGAGCTTTTTGCTCGCACGAAACTTGTTTATGTAGAATTTTACCGCTTTTTGAGTCAGTAATGAGCGTTAAAATCATTGTGTGTTTAAGTGATTTCCTAAAGGGAACCTTGTGTAGGGCTGACCGCAAAAAGGCCTGAATGAAAAAATCTTGAAATGGAATTTTTGTACACAAGACTAATATTTGTGCCAAATTTTGTATCAATAACTTTATTTGGTAATGAGTAATTTGCGTTTAAAAGTTTTAGTAAAAGGACTTTGTATATAAAGGCAAAATTTCGAAATTCTGTATCTATATACTTATTTAGTAGTGAATATTGTGAATCTAAGTCACCGGACCAAATAGCGACCGGTTGTAAAAGAATTATATAGTGTAATTTATGTATATCAGATATTTATATATATAAATATGAGCAATATTTTTGCTATAGGATAGGAAAAAAATTTCACAGGATTATTTCTCCTTATATGAGCAATACTTCTGACAAACTGAATATGAATATCTTAATTTAGTAATGAATTATACGCGTTTAAGAGATTTTCGGGAGGGGACCTTGTATGGGAGCCATGACCAGTTAAGGACCGAACAGAAAAAAATTTCTCAGTAATATTTCTGTGCATATAAGCTTGTACCAAATTTTATATGTATGCCCTAATTTAGTAATGAGTTATTCGGGAGGGGAACTTGTATGTGAGCTATGACCAATTATGAACAGATCAGGAAAAAAAAATATCGTAACATTTCTTTAGTTAAAGGTTATATTTGTGGCAAATTTTGTGTAATTATCTAAATTAGGTAATGAGTTATGGTTGTTTAAGTGATTTTTCGGGAGGTACCTCGTATGGGAGTTATGACCAATTTTGGACCGATCGGATAAAAAATTTACGGTAACATTTATGTAGATAAGAGTAATATTTGTGGCTAATTTTGTATAAATATTTTATTAAGGTAAAGAGTTATGAACGGGTAAGTGATTTTCGGGAGGGGACCATGTATATATCCCACCTAATATTTTTCTGTATAACATTTAAAATTAAAGTAAATTCACTTCATTGTCGGACAAAATAAAGTGTAAATTTTATATATAATTATTTTAATTTTATGTATATCAAAATTTTTTATCTATTTTGGTTCTGATTTGAATATCTGGATCTACTCAAGCCATTTTTGTAATTTTTTACCATTATTATTCGCAATCGCTTTCCCTTGTTTTCCCCCACACTATTATTTTCAAAAGAAATCCGTTTTTGTTCGCTATTTCAGCGGAATTTTGTGATCAATTGTGGTCAAATATTAATCTATTAGATTTAGGGCGATGCTCTGAGCAGGTCATTCAAATTTTTTTCTTATAATAAGGTTTTTAATCTTAGTCGTGTGTTTGAAGTCATGAATCGGTTGAGGCATTAAGTCTCCCAAACACATTTTACGGCATTTACTTATTTCAAAATTTTTATTAAATACGCTCGTGTATTGCTCATTTGTTATTGCTTACTCCATTTTCACTAAGATTCTCGCTCTTAAAGTTGTATTGTATTGGGTATTGTATTTAAAATTTTAAATATTGAAGGGTTTATTTACACTCATTGTCGACATTTCAAAATTTTCGATAGAAATTGGTACTCATCTGACCAACTACGTAAATTTGAGCTAAAAAATACCAAATTAAATACTAAAATCGAAAAAATTTTTAAGATTTTAAATATGTTGTTGAAAGATTGAAGGTATCGGTCAGTTGACTCTTCGTATGTGTCCAATTTTTAACGTTAGGTATGGGAAACCTAGGTGAAATTTATTCAAAAAGCTCCAATGAACACTATATGAGCATATTACAGTCAAATCTAAAGACCAGTGCCTTCGAAATGGACTTGGGCGACTTTATATTTCGGCAAGATAATAAGCTTAAGCACTTGATTAAGTTAAAAAATAACATTACTATAGGAAAAATCACTGAAAAAAGAAATTAGTTGATCAGAGCACCGCTCCAATAGATTATTTTGGACCATAATTTATCAAAAAGTTTCGATGAAATAGTGATCAAAAAAGTATTTTTTGAAAATTATCGATTGCGAATAATAATGGAGAACAAAATTACCAAAATGGATTAAGTAGATACAAATATTAAAATCAGAACCAAAATAGATAAAAAATTTTGATATACAAGAAATTTAAATAGTGGTATATAAAATTTACACTTTATTTTGTCCGACAAAAAAGTGAATTTATTTTAATTTTAGATGTTGTACAGAAAAATTTTAAGTGCAATAATTTAGTTTTATTGTTATTTTTGTAGCATTGTATATAAACTAAATGATTTAAAAAAATCCATTTTCAATAATCATTTAACCGATTTTTCGCTGAAAAAATATGCATGAGTACTTTTGCACTTTATATTGTCCGATAGTGTATACTTATTGTGTGTTTGTATATGTAACATTATAGACTACTAATCGGCTGAACCGAATTTCACAGCGTAATCCTGTATGTATGGAATAGGTAATACTTTTTACTCTGAAATTTAATTGGCGAGAAGCCACTTCCATATTAAGAAAATATAAAATTCGTATATTTGAGATAATATAACAGTTAGAGTCCCCAAAATTTGTCGGAGCCACTTTAGTGTTGATTATTTATAATAAAAAGTGGGCGGATTTTCATGAAGTAATAGAAAAATCATATATCTAAAAGCTATAATTTTCAAATTTTAAATGAATAACTTTGACATTAATGTGAACATTTAGAAAATAACAGGTAGACTTTCAATGGGGGGCTTGGCACTACATATATGAATTAAATACAAAATTTCGTATATCATGAAAACTGTTAGATAATTCAAGAAATTGGCGAACTTGCAATAATTTGCTTGGCATATCTCATATGTAACAAATTGTTAATCTAGAAAACTATTATAGTTAAAACTTTTTAAAATCTTGAAGTGAGTTTTTTATTTATATTGCTTTAAGGGTAGCAAAGCACATTCGGTATAGCTATATATCTTCTATTTATATCCTACACCACTATAGTGGGGGAGGTATTATACGTTTGTGCTGATGTTTGTAACATACAAAAATATTGGTCCAATACCCACCTTGAAGTGTATCGATTCAGAATCATTTTTTGAGTCGATTAAGACATGTCCGTCTGTCCGGCTGGCTGGCTGGCCATGTTAACCTTGTGCGCAAGGTTCAGGCCGCAATTTTCAAGATAATTTGATGAAATTTGGACCAAGCATGTTTTTTGGCACAGGGACGAAGCCTATTGAAAATGATTGAAATCGGTCCATTATTTCACCTAGCCCCCATACAACCGTACCTCTCGATTTGTACTTTTTATGCCATAATTACGTCAAAATAAGTTCTATATAAGTATAAATGACACTGCAGATTTTCGTAAGGATCGGCCCATATTTGACCTATATAAAGCCTCATTTAGAAATTTTAGTTTTTTTATCAATAAATTGCTTAAATATTTTGGAATTATGGTAATATTCAACGTAAAAGTTTCTTTAAAAAAATAAAAATTTAAAATATATACTCATGGTGTAGGGTATTATATGGTCGGTCATGCCCGACTATACTTTCCTACTTGTTATATATTTAAAAATGAATGTGTGTTTGTATGTTTTTATATGCGACTAAATAAACGGCTAAACCGATTTTCTTAAAATTTTCACAACATCTTCCTACTTTTTATGTTGAAATTTCAAATGAGCGAGGTGCCACTATAGTGTACCCAAATTTTGTACAAGTAACCACAAGTGACCACATCGGATATGCCATTCCATTTTAAGCATATTAGCTTAGCATTTGCAATGACGTTTAATAAAACTGAAGGTCAGTCCTTGGAAGTTTGTGGACTTAATCTAGAAAATCCATGTTTTTCACATGGACAGCTTTACGCTGCATGTTCACGAGCAGGAAAACCCTCAGATTTATAAGTATATGCACCAGATGCATATACATGTACACAATTAGAGTCTTGAGTTAACTTTCAATACTTTTTCAACATTACGAGATGTTTATAAACATTAATTTTTGTATATAGGTCAAACATTAACATTTAAAATATTCTTACATACATAATGTAACTAAGCTCCCATAAATAAATTTATTTGTGGAACTATGACAACATCCACACTCCATAACATTTTCTCTTTATAACAAACTGTTAACAATATTTGATGAATTCATGTTTACTTACACATTTCTAGCAGAAGCTCAGAACAGCTGTAATGCAAAGAATATTTTTAACATTGAAAATCTAGTATAAAAGCAAAAAACGAAGAAATTAAGGATTCCACAAAAAAAAAACACACACACAAACTGTAATAATAACAGCAATGAGAATGATTATGTAGCAAATATTTTTAAGAAAATGTTAGTACTTAACGGTAACTCAATACGTTTACAAAAATCTAATTGGTACACGGAAGATTTATAAAAATATAATTTATAAAATGTGTGTGATATTATTATGAATAATAAAATAATAAATTAAAAATGTAATATTAAAATGTACATAAAATATTACTTACTCCGCAGTTACACCTAAATGTTATTTTTTTAAGATTTTCACACAAACTTATTTTCAAAATTCATTTGAAATTGATTCTGTGACGTAGGCTGCAGGCAATTTTACTTTTCAAGATGTCATTTTCATTATATATATTACAATTAACAATATTTTTGAATAAAACAATACAAAAAATTAAGTCTAGAGAACTTTTTCAGAAGAACAATTAAAAATTAATCAATGATTAATTTATTGATTGTAAAATTTAAACAGTAGATAGAAAGAAATATTGAAAAGCAGATTTGTTTCAATTTTAAAAAGTGTGAGTGTATTGGTAAGAAATTGAAACTTGAATGTCAAAACTTGATCGTGTAATGCCCAAGTTAAGTTCTTGTTTTGTATTTGTGTTTATGAATGCATACGTTACCCAGCAGTTCGACGGGACAGTCCCGAACGGACCACTTAACCTACCACTTGTGGTGGCCCCTAGCCTCCTGACTACCCAGGTGACCGACCATTTTAACATGGGCTTGTCCTACGAGGAAGTCAATCGTCACTGTACACCCTACAAAGAGACATTAAAGAGACGATTGCCTCCGCTTTTAAGAGTATAATCTCTAGGTTACTTGAGGACAGTAAAGAGACTACTGTCTCCGCTCCCGCTTACAAAGGGGACACTAAAGTGACGACTGTCTTCATTCTCGATTACAAAGGGTACATTCGTGACGAATGACCTAAAACATACGAATTACCATCATCTAGGTGGGTAACTATTAGTGGAAATTACTGTCTTTTTCATATGCATTGACTCTTTGTCGAACTGCTGGGTATTTAATCATAAAATAATTTTAGTAAATACGATATTAAATATGAAAAAGTTCAGTTCAGTAATTTGACAAAAAAGTAATAATATGTAAGCCCTAATTCGTTGGTATTAATATTTCAATATAACACACATTCATGAAAGTATGCCATTAGTATATTCAAACCCCCGAAGCTGCTAGGTCAAACTTTTACGCTATCGCTAATTGAATGTTCATAGTGGGTTAACGCGATTTTTAATATTAAATAATAAAAACTATTAACGAATGGGGTATCATATGAAAGCTCTTTCGAAGTGTCATTGAATAATATCTAAATCAAGAACATCTATTTCCAAATTTTGCGGTTTCCGAATAAAAGAATATTTTTTGGAAAATCGAAAAAATGGTATTTAAACTTCTAACAAAATAGCCAATTTAAAAAAAAATTTGCGAAATGTACTGTTTCATGTGTATAAGTTAAATGCGGAAATTTTAAATATATTTAAATACTTAAAACATGTTTTTTTAACTTTAAACTATAATATTTTTTTAAAAAGAAAATTTTTGATTTTTTGCACATTTGGTATAAAAAGATGGAGGAAAACATTTTAATTTGAAGATAATTGCACGTTTTAGAAATGTTAATGACAAATGTAAAAGTTTGATACCTATATTAAATATGTTTGATAAAAATTTTGAGACTCTAAAAGAATGGAAAAAAACGCGAATATAAAAAAGTAATAAAATACAAGATTCATTTGATCACATAGAAATTAAATAAAATTTGACTAATTTGTCAAATTAAATTGTTATTAATATTTTATAATTTTACGGAAGCTGCTTTATGAATATTAGAGATTTTACAGTTACTAATGCGCTTTCGAAAGGCTTTTTAAATGATACCACTGTCGTCCTACTCTAATAAACATTTATATCTTTGCATAACAAGTGTTTACAAAATGGACTCAAATGACCCATTAAAAATCAATATTTGTGGTCAATAATCTGCAAGATATATTCCTTGAAAAGTTGTTCTAAACAAAACATATGTTTTTGAAGTGAATTCAATTTTTAATAAACTTAGTGTTAAAAAGCGGAACTTTAAATAAACATAATAACATAAAAGTTTGACTTACCAACGCCGTACGGTTTGGGGGCTTTAATAGTCTAATCTAGTACTTTAAGTTATCAAGAAATTTTTTCACCCCCCAGACCCTCAATTTGTTGCATGGTGTTATTTATTGCTGTATAACTGTTTTGTTTATCATATGTATACGTATGGTAGTATCAGCCTATTCTTTCTTTCTGACTTATATATGTATATGATTTGAACAGTTATACTTTCAGAACGAAAACAAGAAACATCATAGTAGTATATAGCATTACAAAAAAAGTAATTATTTTTTCGCGGTTGTTAAAAAAGTTAACGCACTAAATGGAATACGTTTTTTATTACATATTTTTATACCCACCATCAAACAAGATGGGGGTATATTGTTTTTGTCATTCCTTTTGTAACACATCGAAATATTGGGCATAGATCCACAAAAGTATATATATTCTAGGTCCTTATTAAATTCTTAGATAATCTAGCCATGTCCGTTTGTCATCTGTCTGTTGAAATCACAATAGGGGCCACACGGGAAGATTAATATTCTCTATAAGTAAGGTTTATTTGGTATTGAAAATGGGAAATATCGGTCCATGTTTTCGGATAGCCCCATACAAGTGAAACAACTTTAACGGACATATCTGTTTTAAAAGTACGAGTATACCGATGAATTTCGACATAAAAAAGTTTTATATGAGCCAAAATCTTCCTATCAAATTGACCCTACCCCCAATATAAGGTCCCCTTTAAAAATTAAAATGTGTGATAAAATTCATTGAAATATATTTGGTAGATTTTGAAAAAAAAAAACTACTTAAAAATTAAAAAAAGTAGTTAATTTTTACTTTGAAACTGATTTTTCTGATTTTCAATATCAAACTGATTTTGATAACAGTAAATATTTTCGGTGATTTTAATTGATTTCTTTTGCTCAAGGTTTATAGAAAGCGTGCTTTAACCACAGAGTCAGACAGAAGGAGAAAACTAAATCGATTCAGAATTTCATAAGGTCATACCATATATACATATTTTGTTGGGTCTCAGATAAATATTTCTTGGTGTTATAAACTTATATATGCCATATAAAGATTGTCAATTTGTTTTATTTCTTAGAATATTTTAGTCTTTCAGATTACAGATAATTTTAAATGAAATATCATTAGTACGAACAACATGCATCCTTGCGGACAGCTTCTGATAGGTGCCCTATTAGAGTAATTTATAATTCTTCTTACTTGGTATTCCACGGACAACTACTTGTAGTTTTCTTTTCTTCGTTTTATGTGCTACATCATATTCAACACCACTTGTAAAAATTACTTTTATTTCAGCCTGTATGATTTGGTAAGTTTTAATATAAATTACATTTTATATATTTAGAATTTTAAAATTTGTTCATTTAAACACAGATTGATTCACTCGCTATCATGTTTCAAATAATAGTGCCGCAACTATAAAATTGGAGTACAAAACCTCTGATATTCCAAAGTAACAGCAGCATACCTAACAGCAGAGGATAAATTATATTGAAAATTCTGTTCAAATCAGTTCACAGTTAATATAATTCTTTAACAGTCTATCTTGTCGCTCTTCGTGTAAATTATTATTTATGTATAAATTTTGTGGAATTTTAGTAACAAAAAATTTTATTTGTGAAAAATGTTTATTTAATTTGTAACATTTATGCTTTTATTTTAATACAAATAAATTTTCTATTTAAGATAAATAATTCTATAGGTAATCATTTAAATTGAATTACAACTAATCAATAGTAAGTATATACGAAATTGTGTCAAAGCTTTAATTTTTTTTTTTTTTTGGAAATTTTAAGTAACGTAGAAGAATGTAGAAAAAATTAGAAAAATAAAAACTTCGGTAAAGAAAAAGAGAAAATTCAAAAAAATAAAATTTAGTGGCATATTGCATTTAAAATTTTAATATGTAGGAGCAGATTGCACAAGCTTTATAAAAAGGATGGACGGATATAACAATGAAATTAATATTTATGGCTTTGATGAAAAGAGTTTTTATTTTAGTATTACAATTTAGTTGAACATCATTTGTATTGTTATAACATTCGAATTTTGATACAGTATTGATATAATGAAACAAGTTTATTTAATTTTTCTAGAACAAAGTTTTTTTAATAAAACTTTTCTAATATAAGTATTTTGTAAGTGTTTCAAAGTAGAAAATGAATTACAAAATTAATCTACAGAAACAAAACAAATTATAATTCAACATAAGTTTTGTTGGTTAAACGAACATAAGTAAATAAATACTCGTACAATGGTGACAATTTATTTATACACTTCAATACTGAGTAATATACTATTTATTATTTTCTCCTTCTTCCTATTCATTAATTGCGGTATATAAGTCATAAGTTACTTAATTAATATTTTGTACACTTCTTTTGGAACAAAACTAAATGAAAATGTCCACTTTATTAATTGAAGCACAGTAAAATAATTAAAGAGTGTTGTTGTGAGTACGACAGTGAAATACTGAAAAAGAGGACCAGGTTCGTAATAATAACTAGTTCTAAAGCTGGAGGTCCACACCACGTGTTCTGCGATTTCTTGCATTCTGTGCGTCTGTTAAAAAAGTAGAATCTATGTATTTATATGCTGAAAGTTACAAGCACAAAAACGTAGAATGCTTAAAGTAGATCTACTTTATACTTTTATAAAAGCCACAAGCGGCGCACGAACATGTCAGCTGATTTCTACACTTTATATTCTTTATATATTTATCAATTTTAATAAATTACAAGTAAGACTGTTATATTCGGCCATGCCGAATCTTATATACCCACCATCAAATCATTCATGTTTATGTAGAATTTTACTGATGTACTCACATTTTTGGGTCAGTAATAAGTCTTAAAGTCATTTTTAGAAGGGGACCTTGGTAAGGTCAATTATAAATCCATTTTCATTAAATGATTTTATTTCCTATAAAACTTTTTTATGTCGAATTTTATTGCTTTATATATATGTTATGAGCAGATATGAGCATAAATTTAAGTTCTCATTAAACATGTTTGTGTTGAATTTCACCGCTATTGATACATCTCTTAGCGATAAAGTTATTTTCTGATGGGGGCATTATAATAGGGATAGGAGAAAATGAGAACAGACATTCTTAACTTCAATAAGGATCGAGCCTTATAAAATTTGATAGGGAGATTTTGGCTCGCACGAAACTTGTGTATGTAGAATTTTGTAGTAATGAGCGTTGAATTCGTTGTCTAAAGGGCACCTTATTAGGGGGTTAGATAATAATGGACTTATCCTCATAAAATTTAAGAAAATGATTTTAGTTCCCATAAAACTTTTATATGTCGAATATTATTGTTATATATATGCTTCTTAAGGTAGATATGAGCATAAAAGTCGTTTTCTGAAAGGGACCTTATAGGTGGGATATGGTCAATTATGGATAGGGTCAATTATCCTTATAAAATTCTACAAAGAGATTTATGAGACCATAAAACATGTTTGTGCCGAATTTCACCGCTATTGATGCTTCTCTTAGCCAGTTATGAGCGACAAAGTCATTTTCTGAAGGGGCTTTATATGGGGGGTAGGGTCAATTATGAACCGATCCTTATAAAATTCTACGAAATGATTTATGTCCCCATAAAACATGTTTGTGCCGAATTTCACTGCTATTAATGCTTTTCTTAGCCAGTTATGGGCGATAAAATCATTTTCTGAAGTGGACTTTATATGGGGGGTAGGGTCAATTATGGACCGATCCTTATAAAATTGTACGAAGAGATTTATGTCACCATAAAACATGTTTGTGCCGAATTACACCGCTATTGATGCTTCTGTTAGTCAGTTGTGAGCGATAAAGTCATTTTCTGAAGGGGACTTTATATTGGGGGTAGGGTCAATTATGGACCGATCCTTATGAAATTCTACGAGAAGATTTATGATTTATAAAACATGTTTGTGCCGAATTTCACTGCTATTGATGCTTCTCTTAGCCAGTTATGGGCGATAAAGTCATTTTCTGAAGGGGACTTTATATGGGGGGTAGGGTCAATTATCGACCGATCCTTATAAAATTCTACGAAGAGATTTATGTTCACTTAAAACATGTTTGTGCCGAATTACACCGCTATTGATGCTTCTGTTAGTCAGTTGTGAGCGATAAAGACATTTTCTGAAGGGTACTTTGTATGGGGGGTAGGGTCAATTATGAACCGATCCTTATGAAATTCTACGAAGAGATTTATATCACCATAAAACATGTTTGTGCCGAATTAGACCGCTATTGATGCTTCTGTTAGCCAGTTATGGGCGATAAAGTCATTTTCTGAAGGGGACTTTATATGGGGGGGTAGGGTCAATTATCGACCGATCCTTATAAAATTCTACGAAGAGATTTATGTTCCCCTAAAACATGTTTGTGCCGAATTACACCGCTATTGATGCTTCTGTTAGTCAGTTGTGAGCGATAAAGACATTTTCTGAAGGGTACTTTGTATGGGGGGTAGGGTCAATTATGAACCGATCCTTATGAAATTCTACGAAGAGATTTATATCACCATAAAACATATTTGTGCCGAATTACACCGCTATTGATGCTTCTGTTAGTCAGTTGTGAGCGATAAAGACAAAGTCAATTATGGACCGATCCTTATGAAATTCAATGAAAATATTTATGTCCCTATAAAACATGTTTGTGTCGAATTTCACTGCTAATGATGCTTCTCTTAGCCAGTTATTGGCGATAAAGTCATTTTCTGAAGGGGACTTTATATGGGGGTAGGGTCAATTATGGACCGATCCTTATCAAATTCTATGAAAAGATTTATGTCCCTATAAAACATGTTTGTGCCGAGTTACACCGCTATTGATGCTTCTGTTAGTCAGTTGTGAACGATAAAGTCATTTTCTGAAGGGTACTTTGTATGGGGGTAGGGTCAATTATGGACCGATCCTTATGAAATTCTATGAAAAGATAAAACATGCTTGTGCCGAATTACAGCGCTATTGATGCTTTTGTTAGTTAATGGTGATAATGTCATTTTCTAAATGGGGCCTTATATGGGGGCTAGGCGAAATTGTGGACCGATATTGCCCATTTTCAATACCAAACAAACTACATCAACTATAAGTATCTGTGCAAAATTTCAGCTGGCTAGCTGCTTCCGTTTGGACTCTATCGTGTTTTCAACAGACAAACAGACGGACAGTCGGACGGACATGGCTAGATCGTCTTAGAATCTAATAAGGTCTGGGTCCTATATATACTTTTATGGGTCTTAGACGAATATTTCAATGTGTTACAAATGGAATGACAAAAACAATATACCCCCCATCTTTTTATAAAAAATGAGTTTAGTGATGAAAAAATAAATAAAAGCTGTAGAAGAACGTGAAGTTTTTTTTAAAAATAAAACAAAAAATTTACGCTTTAAAAACTTAGCATGTAACTTGAAGCGTAGAACGGGAAGTAGGTATCAAAAGCGCGCAATGCTTTTACGCGAAGACGCGTAGTGTAGACCTCCAGCTACCTTTGCTTATTTTTTCTTTAATTGTCCGTTTTGAGACTGTAAAGTCTCGTTTTTAAAGAAAATGTTGATTTCGTCGTATGACAAGCATATCCCAGGAAAAACTTACATTGAAAATTAATGAGTTAAAAACTACTTCTACTACTTCTTTATTAACATTTTAAGTTATTATTTTAACACGGTGATTTCATTGCAGGCAAGTACTTCTACGCTCCCTTACAACTAGGGAGTTAAAGAGGTACTTACCACGCTCGCTTACAAATAGAGACTTATAGAAGTCATTACAAATAGGGACTACAAAAAGCCGTTATAAATAGGGGCTTCAAGAAGTCATTATAAATAAGAACTTCAATAACTTTTTTCCCAAAATGTGCAATTTTTACTTTTTTCAACGATTCATGAACATTTTCAACAAAACGAAAAATATGATTAAAATTTGAAATATTTTAGGTCAAGGCTTCTAGATTTTGTTTCAAAAAATTAATATGAAAAATTCACACAATTTAGGAACTTTTTTTTAAATATTATTAACTTTTGTCAATGAAAGCAGTTCATAAGCATAAATTTATGCTTAAACTTTTTTGTGAAGAATATGCATTTAATTTAACGAAATCTTTTATTGTTTAAAAAATACAAATTTTAAATAAAGATATGATATTCATATATTAATGCATTCATTATAAAGTATTTATAACTGAATGTCAATATTATCAGCTCACTATAGTTTTCAACGATTTTTCTTTAACTTAAGCCTAATGTTTCCTTCTGTTTCCTTCCAACGTTCTTTTAACCGACATACAGACGAATAGGCGAGGCCATATTGCCTTAAAATTTCAATTGCCATTCAGCGAAATAATCAAATAAAGTCAAATTCACTCCATGGAAGTACTGAAAAAGACCTGATTTACTGAAGTGATATTTCATTCCAAATTTACTACTTTTTAAATCATTCTCAAGACTTAATTTTATGTTCTATTTTTTGGAAGACATTAGGAAGTGGTATATATAATAAAACTAATTTGATTACAGAAATTTAATATAAGCCCCCAAAATAAAAACTTTTAAATGAAAAAATGTAAGTACAAACAAATTTTACTACTTTTATATCAATAGATTTGTAATTGATCAAATATTTGTAAAATTAGTTTTCTTAAGCTTTTGAATAGAAGAATCCCAAGATTTAAATGTGTTACAAATGCAAAATTTATGGAACTTTACAAACACCATTTTCTTTTATATTTTTATAGCGCCCTAAAAACTGCTTTAGCAATATAATACCATGTTTGCATTGTTGAATCTGTATGAAAGTGATCCTTGTATGGAAGTTAAGAACAATTATAGATGAAAGTTTTTTTCATATGAATTCTTTTGATAATTAACTTTTTTTTTGAGATATGAACTAGAGTTTTGTTCAAATGTTAAATTAACTAATCTATACAAAAATAACTTGTTTTGGGTAATATGTATATAAGTGTAGTTTAGTGTTACTCTCTATATTTATTATGAGTAATAAAAACGAGATTAGTTTAATATATGTACATATGGACTCCTTAAAACAAATTAGTTTTTTCCCAGATGCTATAATAAAACTATATATGTTTATTTAATAGATTTTCATAACGGTTGGCTACAATTTCCAAACCATAAAATCATAAGCTATAAATGAACAGCTTTAAGTAAATAATTGTGAAAATCATTAAACTAATTTATGATTATGTTAAAATGTTTTTTAGTGTCAAAATTAAAAATAAGGATTTAATGCAAAATTCTTCTGAAAAATAAACTACCCAACAAAACATTCATTACCATGTAAGGTGATAAATTGCTAACATTTATTTACAGAATACCATTTTAAGTCATTAATGTAACGTGGTGATGTCATTGGAGGCAAGTATTTACCACAACTTTTTACAAGAAATTAGAAAAAGTAGTCATTGTAAATTTCATGAAAAAACGTTCGCAGTTTTATAGCTTCAGAGACAATAAAAATATAAATATAAAAATAAAAAATTATAACTGATTTTTTCTATATTTTAACAAAATTTTGTTCAACATTTTTTTGGGCTTCAAATAATGTTTTCGAAAAAACACTACTATTGACATTCTATTACCAACCAATATAATTTTTCTATCACAAAAACTTAAAAATTTAGCACAAAAAATACACTCAGTAAAATATTTTCGCACAACTTTGAAAAACAATTAATCACGTCTGCCTCCCATCATCTGTCAAGTTTATACTTCAAACTTTCAGGGATGATAGACAGTCGATAAATGAAAACAAAATTTGATAATATGATTAAATGGATTAATCGGCTTTCAAGTTATTCCCATTGACAGATGTGCCCCATGTCGAATAATCCCCCTTCTACCCTACTAAGATTCAAGCTTATATGTAATCTAAAACAGTTAATTTTTTTTTTAATTTTGGTAATAATAATAATAAACAAATTTTTTTTGAATATACAAAATTTTGTTAAATAAAATATATACTAAATTTTAACAAAAATTTTAAAATAAAATTTGTAAAATAATACATTTATACTTACAACACTATTATGAAAATGTTTGTAATTTTTTAAACTATTATTTTGTACGAAAGTATAACCGACTATAATATATAGGAAATTACTCTCTCACATCTGCGAGTTCCGTTTGAATTCAACTCTCTTGTGAGAAGTTTAAACATGTCAAAACACTCAAAAGTTTTCCTTACTTTTTCTCCAATTTTAAGGATCATACGCGAAATTTCAGCATTCCATAAATAATATGTATTTTTATACCCTCCACCACCATCAGTGGTGATTTGTAATACTAAGAAATATTCATCTAAGACCCAACAAAGTATATATATTCTTGATCCTTATGAAATTCTGATTCGATCTAGATATGTCCGTCTGTCTGTCTGTCTGTCTGTCTGTATAAAATTCGCTCACGTTAAAACGAAGCAACGAAAGTCCACAAAATTCACTCAAAATATTCATTGTTATCCTAAGCAGTATGGTATTGAAAATCAGAAAGATCGGTGAAATAGTTTCAGCGTTATGGGTAAAATGTAAGACAACTTCGAAATAATGGCGATTTTTCACATATTTATTTGTACTTTTTACAAAAACTACTGCAGATAAATTGATGAATTTTGTCAGAGATACATCTATTGATGCCAGAATTAACATTGTTAAAAATCGGAAATCGGTTCAAAATTTCATATACCTACCATACAAATGTACATATTCCCGGAAAATGTGTTTATTGTTAATAACTTCCGTTACAATATCGATATCTTCACAAAATTTTACAAATTAAAGTTTTATGTCAATACAATTCAAATCAAGGAAAAAATTTTCCATCGGTCCACAATTGGTCATAGCTCCCACACAAGGTCCCCTCCCGAAAATCACTTAAACGCTCAAAACTCATTACCTAATTGAGATATTTATACAAAATTTGCTACAAATATTACTTTTATATACATAAATGTTACCTTAAAAATTTCTTCCGATCGGTCCACAATTGGTCATAGCTCCCATACAAGGTCCCCTCACGAAAATCACTTAAACGCTCAAAACTCATTACCTAATTGAGATATTTATACAAAATTTGCTACAAATATTACTTTATATATATAAATGTTACCTTAAAATTTTCTTCCGATCGGTCCACAATTGGTCATAGCTCCCATACAAGGTCTCCTCTCGAAAATCACTTAAACGCTCATAACTCGCTACCTAATTTAGATATTTATACAAAATTTGCTACAAATATTACTTTTATAATATATATATATATATTATAATATATATATAATATATATTATATATATATATATATATATATATATAATATATAATATGTATATATATAATATATATATATATATATATATATATATTATATAATATATATATATATATATATATATATATATATATATATAATATAATATATATATATATATATATATATATAATATAATATATATATATATAATAAATGTTACCTTAAAAATTTCTTCGATCGGTCTACAATTGGTCATAACTCCCAAATAAGGTCCCATCACGAAAATCACTTAAGCGCTCAAAACTCATTACCCAATTGAGATATTTATACAAAATTTGCTACTAATATTACTTTTATATACATAAATGTTACAGTAAAATTTTCTTCTTCGGTCCACAATTGGTCATAGCTTCCATACTATTATTACAAAATTTGGCACAAATTTAATTTTTATATACATAAATGTTTTTTTCCGATCGGTCTACAATTGGTCATAGCTGCCATACAAGGTTCTCTCCCTAAAGTCGCTTCAACGACCATAACTCATATTTGTACAAAATTTTGCAAAAATATCACATTTATAGACGCAAATGTTTTTTCCGTTTGGACCACAATTTGTCATATACATAACTCATAGCTCCCGAACAAGGTTGTCTTTAGAAAAAGACTTAAATGCATAAACTGATTGCCAAACAATAATATACATGCAAAATTTGGCACAAATATTACTTTTATAAACATAAAATATATTTGAAATTTGTTTAACGATCATCCGTAATTATTCGTTCATTTCCGAAAATTACGTAAACACTTTTTACTCATTACCAAATAAAGTTTTTAAAAAATAAACTTTTTATTTTACTTCAGAAATGTTACTGTCAATTTTTTTATCCGATCGTTCCATCGAAAGCCATTTTCACAATATTAATCTAGTTACATTATCATAATTATAATTATAAACAATTATCTCCTTATTCATGAAGATATTAGTCGCTTATTTTATGTTTAGTATGCAAA
Source organism: Lucilia cuprina (assembly GCF_022045245.1). Taxonomy (NCBI): domain Eukaryota; kingdom Metazoa; phylum Arthropoda; class Insecta; order Diptera; family Calliphoridae; genus Lucilia; species Lucilia cuprina. Next base: position 34,276,897 of record NC_060950.1, on the reverse strand, counting down.
TTTTTCAAGCTAAATTTTTATCTTCTTCTTTCTTCTTTATTAAACATTTCACTCACATACAAATTATTAAATATCGCTAAATCATATTTTAGGACGTTAATAACATACAAAAGATGGCGTTTGTAATGTTCTTTCTATTAAAAAACATAAGAAAACTTATTTTCACAAATATTTCACCAAATAAAAAATTATAAACAAGTTAGAGTGCTATATTCGGCTGTGCCGAATCTTAAATACATTCCACCAACCACTTTTATGTTATTACTTTTCTAATTGATCAAATATTTGTAGAAATAAGTATTCTCAAAAGTTAAAAGTATTACAATTCCAAGATTTATTGAACATTATAAATTTAGTAATTTGCATGTATGCATGTGTGAGAAAGATTTAGAGATTTTCAAAATATAAATACATATACACAAAATTTTGTTCAACACTAATTGATAATGTTCTTTATATACGGTTAAAGCGCTTTTAGGGGCTGGACCTAGTATAGGAGAAATAGAATTTTTGTATACAAAAATTGCCAAATTATGTATCAATAGCTTTATCTGGTAATAAGTAATGTGCGTTTAAGAGATTTTCGTAAAACGACTTTGTATGGGAGCTTTGTCCAATTATGTATATAAAGACAAAAGTTCAGAATTCTTTATTTATATCATTACTTGGTAAAAAAATATTGTGAATTTAAGTTATTTTCTGGACCTAGTATGAGAGCTATGACCAAATATAGATCGTTCGTAAAACAACTTTATAGTGAATTTATGTATATAAGAGCAATATTTTTGATAAATGTATGGATATAAATATATGGTTATGAGTTATGTGCGTTTTTTCTAATTTTCGGAAGGCAACCTTGTATGTGTGTTTTTCTAAAAGGGACCTCATATGGGAACTATGATAAATTATTGACGGATCGGAAAAACATTTCACAATATTATTTCTCTGTATATGAGCAACACTTGTGCCAAACTTTCATTGTAATATTTCTGTATATAAGAGCAATACTTGTACCAAATTTAATATCGATATCTTAATTTAGTAACGAGTTATGCACGTTTAATTGATTTTCAGGAGGGGACCTTGTAAGGGAGCTATGACCAATTATGGACCGATCCAAAAAAACTTTCACGGTTATATTTCTGCATATAAGAGCAATACTTGTACCAAATTTTATATGGATATCTTAATTTAGTAATGAATTATGTGAGTTTAAGTGATTTTCGGGAGGGACCTGGTATGGAAGCTATGAACAAATATGGATCGATCGAAAAATCTTTCGTTACAATATTTCAGTATATAAGAGCAATACTTGTAACAATATTAATAGCGATATTTTAATTAAGTAATGAGTTGTGTGCGTTTAAGTGATTTTCGGGAGGGGACCTTGTATGGGCGCTATGACCAAATATGGACCGATCAAAAAAACATTTCATTGTAATATTTCTGTATATAAGGCAATACTTGTACCAAATTTAATATAGATATTTGAATTTAGTAATGAGTTGTGCGCGTTTAAGTGATTTTTTTTTTTTTTTTTTTGGGGGGGGGGGTACTTTGTATGGGAGCTATGACCAATTGTGGACCGATGGAAAAATTTTTTCTTTGATATGAATTGTATTGACATAAGACTTTAAATTGTAAAATTTTGTTAAGATATCGATATTGTAACGGAAGTTATTAACAATAAACACATTTTCCGGGAATATGTATATTTGTATGGGAGGTATATGAAATTATGAACCGATTTTTCCGATTTTTAACAATGTTGATTCTGGCACCAATAAATGTATCTCTGATAAAATTCATTAATTTATCTGCAGTAGTTTTTGTAAAAAGTACAAATAAATATGTGAAAAATCGCCATTTTTTCGAGGTTGTCTTAAATTTTTACTCATAACTCTGAAAATATTTCACTGATCTTGCTGATTTTCAATACCAAACTGCTTAGGATAACAACAAATATTTTGAGTGAATTTTGTGAAGTTCCATTGCTTCGTTTTAACGTGAGCGTGTTTTATACAGACAGACAGACAGACAGACAGACGGACATATCTAGATCGACTCAGAATTTCATAAGGATCAATAATATATATACTTTGTTGGGTCTTAGATGAATATTTCTTAGTGTTACAAACGGAATGACAAACTGATATATACCCTCTATCACCACTGATGGTGGTGGAGGGTATAATAAGTGAGTATTGAACGTTAAAGCTATTTCCTGAAGGGGGCCCAATAGAGGGAAAGGGGACCCAATAGGGTCAATTATCCACATAAAAGTTGGTGAATAGATTTTCGCGAGGGATTTAACGGTATAAAATTTTGATTCTATATTCGTATTTTTTAGCCAGTAATGAGAGTTAAAGTAATCTTTTTTGAATCGGGCCTTCTATATGTGGTAGGGCTAATTGTGGACATATCCTCACTAAAATTGTAGAGAGATTTTGGCTCGTAAGAATCTAATTTGTGTCGAATTTTGTCACTATATTCGTAGTTTTAGAGCCAGTAATGAACGTACGAATTACAGAGCATGACTGTGGATTAATAAAATGTTGGATTTGAGCTAAAAATGAAAAGACTGTGTATACGAGGTAGAGATTTCTGAAGTTTCTGAAATGCACTGGAAATACATCTGTATTCTTTTTAAATCAACCCAACAATCGTCAAATTTAGGACCAATTATTTTCAAAAAGAGAGTGTTCATTTTCAAAATTCTGAATAACTTTTCTAATACATTTATTTTTTACTCTCGCCTTACCAAAAAATTTTGTCATCGTTTACCTATTCTTATAGTAATAAAGATGTGTAAATTATTTAGTTTATGGTCATTTAATGAAATTTCAAATACAGTTTTTTCTAAACTTATAAAATACAGGAAAATAAAGTAAAAATACAAATAATAATGACTAAAAATCTTAAATTTTCGGGCAGGTTTTTCATTCCTTTTGTAACACATCGAAATCTAAGTATTTCCCAATTTTTATGTGGATAGGTCCATAATTGACCCAATTGTGGGGGTTCCTTTTAGGAAATGGCTTTAACTTTCACTACTGGCTTAAAAGTGTAAGTAAAGTGATGAAATGCGACACACAGTCGTATTTTCTTACGAGTTTCTTGAAATACGAGTATTGCGATGAAATTTGACATCAATAAGTTGTATACAAAATGAAATCTTTGTACACAATTTTACAATGTAGACGTTTTAATGATAGGTATATGAGATTCGGCACCGCCAAATATAACACTCTCACTTGTTATGTATTTTATTTCATAACCAAAGCTCTGAGGGAAATATTTTATAGGGGCTGGGGTCAGTTATAGATCAGTCCTCATTACATTCGGAATGAAGAATTATGTTCCTAAGTATAAACTTTATTATGTCACATTCCATTGCTGTACTAGTAATTTTCTAAATTTTATTCTTCAAATTTTCTGAAAAGGATCTTATATGAGGGGTATGGTGAATTATTGACCTATCCTCATAACTTTTTGTAGACAGATTTTGGTTCATATATAAATTTTTTATATTGAATATCACTTCTGTACTCGGATTTTTTTAATTTCCTAAAGAGGGCTTACATATATGGGGGTTCGGTGAATTACTAACACATTTTTCATGAAATTCGGTAGCGAATTTCATAACCATATTTCATAACTCATGTTTTTAAGGCAGTAATGATAGTTAAAGTAATTTTCTGGACAGATTCACATGAAATTTGGTAGAGAGATTTTGGCTCGCGAAGAACTTACATACTTGTAATTAGCTTTAAAATATGGACGGCAAGGGGGTAAATTTCTTTACTATATTCTAATTTTTAAGCCAATAATGAGTGTTATAGTCATTTTCATTGGTCGCATTTCATCGCTTTACTCGTATTTTTAAGCCAGTTATGAACGTTTAAGCCATTTTCAATAAGGGAGATAGGATCAATTATGGACCTATCCACATAAAAGTTGTAAAATTGTATAACTATATTCGTATTTTTAAGCCAGTAATGAGCGTTAAAGTATTTTTTTGAAGGTTACTTTGTATATGCGGTAGGTACGGTTGCTCGTATAAAACTTATTTGTGTCGAAGTTCGTCACTATATTCGTATTGATATTTTCCTCCTTGTGACTGTATACGGTTATCACAGATATTCAATTCATAAATTTAAATGTTTTTGCGATAATTCAAACTTATATATAAAATCTTTAGGCGACTTTTAAACAAAAAAGAAGAAATTATTATTATATTATCACAGCTTAACGGTACATGCGTTTTGTATTTTGAGGATTTTGGAGGATAAGCCTTAATTGCTTACTGTTATAAAACCCTTACAGAATATAAAATTGCAGATAATAGTAAAAACAAATCTAAAGTTTTAATAAAATCGAGTCCAAATTTATATATTTTCTTGTTTTTAACAGATTTAAATAAAACTTACGAAGAATATAATATAATTTTAATTGATGACAAGGGCAAAGATTTATATGCAAATGCATGTTTATTAGGGTGGGTCGAAAAAAAAAGTTGAGTCAGTCACCCCCTACGATTAAAGATATGATAATTACATTTCCAAAAATATAAAAATAACCTTGATAACGAATATTTGGATCAGGGTCAGTTATCATTGCCATTAAAATATTTTCGGGATGTAAATAATAACTGTTATGTTCAATTGTTGTACGAATTATCTTTTGAATATGGTCAGGCAATTCTCGGATCCAAGTTATATATTTAAAAATGTGTCGACTTCCATGAATGGCCTGTGGTTCGCTTTTAACCAGAAACCAAAATGGAGCGTATACTTTTACAACAAAGTTAACTAAATTTCGTAAGCTTTCTGATGGGTTTTTTTTGACACATAAAGCCGAAGCAATCTAGAAGCTGTAGTTTACCACCGTGCAGTACTTACCGGTCCAGGATTTTGGCTAGTAAGAACATCATCACAGAAACCATTATTCACTGCTAACACCATTCGATAGAGGTAGAGTTGGTCATCACGAATTTTCCAATCAGCTATATTGTCAGGCATAGTTCCCATCAGAATGGGTTGAAAATCATTAACGACCTAAAAACAGTTTTGTAATCAAAATATTACCAATAATTAAATAAACAAATAAACTTACAGGATGCTGGTGACATGTTAGCAATTCACTTCCAAATTCTCCCGCCCAAATACCCGGACCAATTTGTTTTCCAAACATATTTGTTATCAGTGTCTTAAGTGGCAGCTCATTGAAGTGTAGTAAGCATATATTCCACTGTAATGGTCTTTGCAAATATTTTTCCATATATGCATTTACACCTGATTTGTAGCCAGTATTTACTACGGTTCCATCGCAATTTGTTGCAACTAAATAATTTAGTGAATAAGATTCAGAATTTAAAAATTCTACAATTGCTTTCTGAATCGCAATCCCGCTACCAATTTCTGGAGTTGTATATCCCAGAAATCTAGAATGAGGTTCTTGTACAATTGTGACGTGTTCTTCAGTTTTTTTACAGATACGAACATGTTTTCCAAATAACTGTTTTTTTAATGTTGAATCCTTTTTTCCGTCGTAGGAAATACATTTTAATATGGATTTGTTGGTAGATACTTCTTTGGATTCTGCCCTGAACTTGCATCGCTCCCTTTGGATTTTGTTTTTATCAACAATAAGGCTATCTAAGTATTTAAAAATTAGTTGACTAGTGTCGCCTAATTCTTTTGTTTTTCTACATACAGAAATAACGATCAGATGTGTTTGTGCGATCCAGCGCCAATGAAAAGTTTTGTAATGATATTTCGGAGACTTTAATTGGCTCCACCTCTGCCGAAATATCAATGGTGTCATTAATGAAATCTTCTTCTTCACTGGTGCATGGCACATACGAAACTGTGCAATGAGATGGATCAGAGATTATTGAGTCATGATCAATGATGTCATTGTCCGTGTGATTATTTTCAGCAAAATCAATGTTTAAAGATCTTGGTCCACACTGGTCAATAAAAAAACATAACTTATTGCTAGGTATTTTAAATTCTTCATTGCATATGCATTCCGGAGTTGTTTCTAATGGACACTTGCATTTTGAAATTCGAAATAAAACGTTCCAGTTACTTTCACAAAATTTTGATGGTTTTTTTTTAATTTCATAGTAAAAATCTAGAAGTCGGACTAACAATTTCCTAAATTACTTATCACTTTTATCACTTCTTGAATATATCTCGGCAAACTTTGACTTTTATTAACAATAGCGGTGCCAGTTGACTTTAAATATAAAAAAAACTGAATAACTTGGCGGTTTGTTGGTAATTTAGTTTTTTCAATATCACTGGCTTTAAAATGCATTTTGTAGCTTCAAATTTGAACTTATTAGAATTAATAACAGCACATACCAATGATTTAAAATGCAAAGTGAACTTTATAATTTATTCATTTTATTTTTTATAATACTCTAAGGAACAAGTAGACAACTTTCTTGAAAATTTCGTAAAAACATATTTTTTGAAAACAATGTTTCATATAGTGTAGTTTAATAATACAGACAATTAATATAAATAATAAATTTTCCATTAAAACATTATTACTTAATAGAATTAAAATAAAACTTCTTCAATTTGATACATTAAAAATATAAATATTATTGAAATAAATTTTTGAATGGTTGTGTATGAATATTTGAACATTTTAAAATATCCGTAAAATAGGTGTTTAGGTGTAAAAGTGAAAATTTTAGAAGCAAATATTTTATATTATTAAATGCTCTTTAATCCTGCATAGCCGCAATTAATGATTTTGGGGAAGGATCCGAGATATCGGAAGTCGCGCATAGAATATGACGTCGAATTAAAATGTTGTCTAAGAGTAAAATGTAGCTGCCGTCCAGCCACAAACACTGATATATGATATGTTACGATCGGACCTAAAATGGCGACGTAGTATATAAAAAACAAAAAGGGCGGTATTTCTAGGCGTGGCAAAAAAATTATTTTTATATTTTTGGAAATGTTATTAATATATCTTTAATCCTAGGGGGTGACTGACTCATTTTTTTTTTTGTCCATAGAGACCGACCCACTCTAATGTTTATAGTCATTAACCCAAAATAACTTTTAATTATTTTTCAACAAAATGGGATCGATTTGTTGTTGCATATTTTGTATAAATTGCATATTTTTCTTTAAATACATATTTTGCATATTAATGACAATTTTATTGCATATTTTTCATAATTTTAAATTTTTCTTTTTATTATATATTTTTACAATAAATTTGTTGTTTACGTACTTGGATTTTTTAAGTAATTTAACAAAAAATCTTAATCACAACAAATTTAATTTTATCGTTTATTTACTTATTTTTTGTTGTTCATTGTTTGTGCGGTCGAAATTTTATGTCTAAAATTTTGGTCATATACCAAACACAAAGTATCTGCTCAGAATCACATTCTGAGTCTGTACATCTTTGTGTCCATATAAACAAATAACTGGACGAAATTTGACACACTCACCTCTCTTTATATAGACTCGATACAAAATATCCTTCAGAAAATGGAATGGATCAAAACCCCCACTTTCGGTCTATAAGACTAGATTACTAACTACTAACCTACTGGAGGCCACTACATCTGAAACTAATTGCAATTTAGATTTACTCTATTAAGCAAAGTTGTAGTTCTTCATCTTTTTATACCCTACACCACTTTAGTGGGGAGGGTATATTGGTTTGTGCTGATGTTTGTAACATACAAAAATATTCGTCCTATACCCAGCATAAAGTATACCAATCGGCTTAGAATCATTTTCTGAGTCGATTAAGCTATGTCCGTCCGTCGTCCGCCCGTCTGGCTGGCTGTCCATGTAAACCTAGTGCGCTAGGTACAGGCCGAAATTTTCAAGATAATTGGATTAAATTTGGCATACACGCTTCTTTTGGCCCAAGGACGAAGCCTATTGAAAATGGTTAAAATCGGTCCATTATTTCTTTGGGCTTATAATTAATTTAAATGATCTATTATGTTAACAAAAATCGACAAAACTTAGTTTTATAGAACTTTAAATGACACTAGCGATTTTTGTAATGATCGGGCTTCATTTGACCCTATCCCCCATTCAAACTCCTCTTCAGAAAATGACTTAAAGTCAAAATTAACTTACAAACACTAATAACACTTTTAAATTCTACATAAATAATATTAAAGAAGACTTTGACCCTTTGAGCCCTCTTGTAAAAAATCTCTCGGTGTTGTACGGTTGTATCATAGTATGTCGTAAATTTTTATACCCTTTACCTTCGTGAGAAGGGTATATATATATAGGTTTGTCATTCCGTTTGTAATTTCTATAATATAATTTTCCGACCCTATAAAGTATATATATTCTGGATCCTTATAGATAGCGGAGTCGATTAAGCCATGTCCGTCTGTCTGTTGAAATCAGTTTTTAGAGGCCCCAGATATCGGCGAGATCCGAATCTTCAATAATTCTATCAGCAAAATCGGTCGGTAAATAACGGAGATATGAGCAAAAATCCGAGACAACCTCTGATAATTTCATCAAAAAATTGTTAAAAAAGCAACAACAACACTGTATATAGAAAAAGATGTATACGTGTGTGTAGATGTATTTGGTTTTATTCAGCTGTGTATTTTTTTGTATGTTTGGATTCCAAACATACAAAAATATAACACTTTTACTTGTTTTATTATTGATTTGTTTTTGTTAAAAAAAAAAATTATTTGAAACATTTTTTTTTGACTTACAACGCTACAACGATACGACATCGATTGTGAATTGAACAAATGTTTTATAGAAAACTTTATACGCCATTACTATAGCTAATATGTATAATAAAGTAATTGCACGATGAAACATGTTTATTAGGGTATCCAGTAGAACACTTTTTTTTCGCAAACAATGCGTTCTAATGCATGTAAATACAAGAAAGAATGAGAACGTTAGTTACCTTGGTCTCACTGGAATATTTTAAAAAAATCCATAATCTTTTAAAAATTGTCCTTAAAAATTTCGAATTCCATCTTTTCTCGCAATTTGCCCAAAACTAACGTATATTTTGAGACATTATACCTAAGCCAGAAATTCATTGCTCGGAACACCATAATATACATATATGTAAAATGAAATAAAATAATATGTATTACTAATGTAGTCACGCTATGTGAAAACACTGCTTGTTAAACATACATATTTAAATATGCAAAAATATTTATACTTGAGTATTTCGAATACATATAAGAAAATATGTAAAATATTTTAATGTTGTGTTAAAAACATAAATAGTTGAACATTTTATTACATTTTAACGTGTTTAGCAAAGAAAATTACAAATTACAATAAGTTGTTTTATTATGTTAAAGTGTAAATTAGATGACAGTTCTCTCTATTTCTGCTCTGCAGATTCGAAAGCTATGAAGGAATATTAAACAAAATCTAAAGTATGATCAAAAAACGTGATGAAATAGTAAATGTTGCTTAATAATGCTTAAGGGTAAAATTAAATGTGTATTCGTACATATTTTATTCAAAGTGAGTCTTTGAATATATATATACTCAGACATGCCATATAGGGAAGAATTTAAAATTAAAATTTTAGTAATCAGATTTTTGTACAATATAACAAAAAACTTTAAATTCAGAACTTTTTATAAGTTATAAATTTACTATTTTTTTTCATCTTATATACATCTCGAAATTTGTCAGGCATAAATCATAAGCATTTTACTTATTTATATAGATAATTTTTATAATACCTATTGTATATTTATATTGTTTCTGTTTTATTTTTATCATTAAGCTGTTGATTTTATCATATTTTTTCATTTTATTCGTGCCTACTTCCTATGCCTGTAAGGTTTGAACTGCCTTTACCTAACATTATTATGAAAAGCATTATCATAATCAGCTGTGGCTTTATAATTATAGTCTCAGCAACAATGTTCATGCTGTTTGTCCATTTTATTTGGCATGTTGTGATTCAACTTGTCTATCTTTTGTGTTACGAGTATCATAAAATTGGACTTAAGTACTTAGTTGACATTTATACTAATGTTAACTTGTACGATTCTTATGCAGGGATACATTTCTTGTTTTCTTATGCAGAGAGACATTTCCTGTTTTCTTTTTTCTTGCTTTTTAATATCAAAGAAATGCTAATCACAACAATAAGATAACAAATATTTTCCAAACGGTCAAAAATTTGTCATGGCTTCCATATACATAATGTTTACTTCCTTAAGGTCAAATAAGGTCCGAGTTTAAGAAACATCGGCAGTAAATTTTAGGCTTCGTTCTAGTGCAGAAAAAAAACTAATGGTCAAACAATTGTGGTTGTCAAATTATAACTTCATGTTATTTAAATTATACCCTACACCACTTTAGTGGGGAGGGTATATTGGGTTTGTGCTGATGTTTGTAATATACAAAAATATTTGTCCTATACCCACCTTAAAGTATACCAATCGCCTTAGAATCATTTTCTAAGTCGATTAAGCTATGTCCGTCCGTCCATCTGGCTGGATGGCTGACTGTCCATGTAAACCTTGCGCGCAAGGTACAGGCCGCAATTTTCAAGATAATTGGATGAAATTTGGCACACACGGCTTTTTTGGTTAATATCGGTCCATTATTTCGACTAGCCCCCATACAACCGTATCCCCAAATAGGGTCATTGGACTTATAATTAATTTAAATGATCTATTATGTCAACAAAAGTCGAAAAAACTTAGTTTTATAGAACTTTAAATGACACTACCGATTTCTGTAATGATCGGGCTCCATTTGACCCTAGCCCCCATACAAACTCCCCTTCAAAAAATGACTTAAAGATCAAAATGCACTTATAAACACTAATGACACTTTTAAATTCTACATAAATAATATTGAAGTAGACTTAACTCCCCCTACCAACATTTATAAGTATAGGGCCATATTTTGTTCTACACCCCTTTGAGCCCTCTTGTAAAAAAATTCTTTTTTTGCAAAAAAAAATAAAAATATTCCGAAATAAAGTTAAAAAACAAATCAAATGCTTTATTTTTTAAATAATAAATTAAATATGGTCGGCTACGTCCGACTATACATTCATACTTGTTTTATGTACATCCGTTGTCTACATGTTAACAAACATGGTAAACTGACAAAAGTGATAACGGATTGTATCAATTTCTGTATTTTTTACCAGTTTTTTTCCCTCTGTGTATGATCAATATTTTTGTACGTTTTAAACAACCGCACAAATATAGTAAGTAAGTTCGACATTAGTGTACATAAATCCTTCTGAGAAATGTTTATTGTGTATGTGTACGAAAATTATTATTTATTTTATTTTTTTTGTTTCAGGATCAAACCATAATCGATCATAGGTCCCATTGAAAACTAAACTTAAACAATATGAAGGACTTGGTAAAAAATCAGTATTTTGACTTATAACAGTCATTTAATAAATGAGCTTTATTATATGGTGTTTTTTATTTTTCTTTTTTAATTTCTATATAAATAATTGCATATACTTTTTTAAACAATCAATGACAGGTTTAACGTATATTTATTTAATTACAAGTCAATATCAAAACAATAAAAACCATAATGTCATCACAAAAAAAGTTCTGGTTAAAAATGTTAAAATTTTTTTAATTAGAAAATCACTGTTCAACAAATTTAATAAGAACATTTGGAATTGCTTTATATGTACACCTATTTAGTGGGGAAGACTATTGGGTTTGTGCTGATGTTTGTAACGCACAACAATATTGGTCCTATACCCACCTTAAAGTATACCAATCGGATCAGAATCATTTTGTGAGCCCCGAATAGGGCTTTTAAGTTCATAATTATGTCGTATATTAGGCTCAAGAACTTGAAAATTTAACTTAAATATGTACAGTTTTATTTTAGTATATCTGAGGGAATGTACAATTCAACTTATATACTTTATTATGAAAACAAAATAACATTTTATTGGTATACAGTTTAGGGTATTATATGGTCGGCCTCGACCGACTAAAAGTTCTTCTTGTTTCAGTTAGCCCTATGCAACTGAATCCCCGAATAGAACTTGTAAACATTGTAATCAAACTACAGGTCGAAAATTTGGAGACAATTCAATGAAATTTGGCACATGATCTTCTATGGCATCTCGACAAAAAACTGCAAAACCAACTAGCCTTGATGACCATCAGGAACTCTCATTTGACCCTAGCCACTGTAAAATCACATTTTATTTTTGAAACAGGTGTAGAGCATTAAATTGTCGGCCTCATCAGACAATAAATTATTACCTGTTTTTCAATTCAAATGTTAAATGAAATAAGTAAATAAAAAATCAAGAACATCAGTATTTACGATAAATATTGAATATATTGTTTAAAGTAACCCTTTTTGTAAATTTGCGGAATGTACATTAAGGTGGCCTATTTTGCCTCCGTTGCATATTCATTATATTATTATATTTTTACAAATGATTTACTTGTTGAAAACATAATTTCAATTGTAAACTCAATGTATTTGATTGTATTGATGATTTTAGTTCGATTTTGCTATCTTCAGAAATAGTTCTACAGAAGCTTTATGGGTTATAAACACCTTCTTTGAAGCCAGATCTTTATCCAGCGATTTATGATACAAATTGTAGAAAACTATTTGAATTTGGGAAACAGTCAAATAAATTTAGGGCCATTATTGCAACTTGCCTTTAATGTACGTAATAATAAAAGATAACTTTAATTAAAGTGAGGAATTAAGTGAACTTTAAATATTTTCATTACTACAACATAATTTTTTAATATAGAAAAACCGTAGCATACTTTTAGCCGTTAATACTATTTTCAATAGGCTTCGTCCCTGGGACAATAGAAGGTCATGTAGCAAATTTCATTGAATTATATTTAAAATTGCGGCCTGTAGTTTGATTACAAGGTTTACATGGACGGACAGACGAACGGACATAGCTAAATCGACTCAGAAAATAATTCTGAGCCGATTGGTATACTTTAAGGTAGGTATAGGACCAATATTATTATATACCCTCCTCACTAAAGTGGTGTAGGGTATAAAAAACATTATTAAAGCTTACATTAAAATTTAAAGGTAATATAATCTTATTGTTTATACAATAAATTCATAACTTTAGTTATTGGCAAGTTTTAATAATGGGCCTTAAAATTTTTTCGACAAATTCGACATATTTTTCTACTGGTTTTAAGTAGTTGCTTTTAAAATCAGGACTAGTATTGTACTAATGGATATATTCAAAGAAATAATTCAACTTTTTAAAAGTCCTTTGTAAACAAACAACTTTTTGAAGAGAATTAATGGCGATATTACAATGTAGCTGTTCGAGAAGCTGAACTGGTTCCGCTTACTTCCGATCTAGAAAATTAAAAAAAATTATTGAAAAGGCATTTTTATTTCCGTTCTAACATCCCATAATAAGTGGATTTGGTACTTTGCGTACTAAGATAAAAACATTATTTTTAAGTTAAATAAATACAAATATTAAGCAATTTTAGAAAAAATTCATGGAGAGCAATATCTGTTTATCTGTTTAAGGATAGATAAAGTTAAAATCAAAAGGAGTTATTATAAAAATTATATTCTGTATTAAAATCGTTCCATAATTAGTGGATTTGGTACATTTGGTAAGCTAAAAATCTAATTTATGCAGTTTTTTAATTCATATTTAAATAAAAAACATTATTTTTGTTAGCACTTTTTTCTTTATTTTTAGCAATTTCTAGCATTTTTTCAAACAAATTTAGGACTTTTTCCCAATTAGGTTTTTGCATGAGAAATAAACTCACTTTCTAAAATATACCACGTATAGGGTCATTTTCTCATATGGACTACATATGGGTGGTGGGCTCTTTTGTACCATTATTCGTTTTCAATATTAGTATCAAACAAATTTTATTAATATAGAATGTTTATGTAAAATTGCAAATGTTGAGAATATGTTAAAGAAACTATTAAAATTAAGAAAATTTATATTTTTAGTCCACAAAATTTTGACGTCAGAACAAAAATATATTAAAGAGGAACTCAATTAAATTTTCTGTGGGAATATCAAAAACTTACATTTTGGTTTCACACTAATGAAGGTAAATACATACATAAGTATGTATATTAAATCAATAACAATTTTTTTTTATCAACTGATAAAATATTTATTTGTATAAAATGTGTTATATTTATTAATTACTTATGTATTACATTATAATTTTAAATATGTAGTAATAAAAACATTTGTAAATGACAATATGATGGGGGAAAATGCATATTAAATATTTGTTAATTAAATTTAATATGTGCATTTTTGTATTATTTATTTATAAAGGGGATTAGTAGTGCTTTCACAATTTATAATATGAATTACAATGATAAAATGTTAATTTCATTTCTTTCGTTTGCACATCTTATCATCTGTCCGAATATTTAATTTATAAATTTTTCCTTTGACTTAAATGAGTAACCCATTTACTAATTACATCACAATTATTTTTACTTTACATTAGATAACCGTCGGATTCTTTAATAAATACTTAATATATCGTCACCTAAAATGCAAAAGGGATTAACAAAACTTTTGAAAAATTTACAGGAGAAACAAAAAATTAAATCAAATGAAAACTATTGTTGCTATAAATACGAAATTATTAAACACGTTTGAGTATGATTGTACCGCCAGACATTGTATATTGTATAGCTTTTTAGGTCTTTCTGTGTTAGGTAAATAACTAATTTGTTGTAACCCCCTTTTGAATTTCATGTCAATAAAATTGGAGTTTTTGACAATAAAGTTCTAAAAATTAGCATTTTGAAATAATAGACAGTTTTCAATCCTAAAGTCGATTTAAAATTTTTTGATTGTTATGCCTTTTTGCATTTCAGGTGACGAGATGCTTATTTAATAAATGATTACTTACAAATTAGTAAAAGTATTTAAAGCTTGAAAATTGTAAAATATTTAAAATATATAAAACATTATTATAGGCAAATAATAGTTGTATTCTTTGTATAGAATTTAAATGTTAAAGAATTCATAACTTTACTTTTTCCATAAATTTTACTTTAATAAAGTTTAATTAAATTAGTAATTTAACTCTCCTTTCTGCAACAGAAACAGTAAGAGAAATGTTTATAGAATTAATTTTGGTATGTAAGTAAAGGAAATAATTACAGTTATTTCAAGTATAGGACAGAGAGTGTCCCTAAATTTATGCATGCTTTAAATTTGCCAAATTTCTAACCCTCTGCTAATACTTTTCATCTTAAAATTTTAAATTAAAGTACATTTAAAAACAAAGTTTTTATACCCTTCACCACTATCAGTGGTGATAGAGTTTGTCATTCCGTTTGTAACAGTAAGAAATATTCATCTAAGACCCAACAATGTATATATATTCTTGATCCTTATGAAATTCTGAGTCGATCTAGATATGTCCGTCTGTCTGTCTGTCTGTCTGTCTGTCTGTCTGTCTGTCTGTCTGTCTGTATGTCTGTATAAAACACGCTCACGTTAAAACAAAGCAACGAAACTCCACAAAATTCACTCAAAATATTCATTGTTATTTTAAACAGTTTGGTATTGAAAATGAGCATGATCGGTGAATCAGTTTCAGAGTTATGAGAAAAAATGTAAGACAACCTCGAAAAATATGGCGATTTTTCACATATTTACTTGTACTTTTTACAAAAACTACTGCAGATAAATTGATGAATTTTGTCAGAGATAAATCTATTGATTCCAGAATTAACATTGTTAAAAATCAGAAAAAAAGGTTCAAAATTTCATATACCTCCATACAAATGTACATATTCCCGGAAAATGTGTTTATTGCTAATAACTTCCGTTATAATATCGATATCTTCAGAAAATTTTACAAATTAAAGTTTTATATGAATACAATTCATATAAAGGAAAATATTTTTTCTATCGGTCCACAATTAGTCATAGCTCCCACACAAGGTCCCCTCCCTAAAATCACTTAAACGCTCAAAACTCATCACCTAATTAAGATATTTATACAAAATTTGCTACAAATATTACTTTTATATACATAAATGTTACCTTAAAATTTTCTTCCGATCGGTCCACAATTGGTCATAGCTCCCCTACAAGGTCCCCTCCCAAAAATCACTTAAGCGCTCATAACTCGCTACCTAATTAAGATATTTATACAAAATTAGCTACTTATATTACTTTTATATACATAAATGTTACTGTAAAATTTTCTTCTTCGGTCCACAATTGGTCATAGGTCCCATACAAGGTCCCCTCTCGAAGATCACTTAAACGCTCATAGATCGCTACTTAATTAAACTATTATTACAAAATTTGGCACAAATATAATTTTTTTATACATATATTTTTTCCGATCGGTCTATAATTGGTCATAGCTGCCATACAAGGTTCTCTCCCTAAAGTCGCTTCAACGACCATAACTTATTACCTAATTAAGACATTTGTACAAAATTTGGCAAAAATATCACATTTATAGACATTTGCGTTTTTTTCCGTTTGGACCACAATTTGTCATATACATAACTCATAGCTCCCGAACAAGGTTCTCTTTAGAAAAACACTTAAATGCATAAACTTATTGCCAAACAATAATATACATGCAAAATTTGGCACAAATATTACTTTTATATACGTAAAATATACTTGAAATTTGTTTAATGATCATCCATAATTATTCGTTCATTTTCGAAAATTACGTAAACAGTTTTTACTCATTACCAAATAAAGTTTTTAAAAAATAAACTTTTTATTTTACTTCAGAAATGTTACTGTCAATTTCTTTATCCGATCGTTCCATCGAAAGGCATTTCCACAATATTAATCTAGTTACATTATCATAACTGTAATTATAAACAATTATCTCCTTATTCATGAAGATATTAGTCGCTTATTTCAAGCAATATTTGTATCTTCTTCTTTCTTCTTTATTAAACATTTCACTCACATGCAAATTATTAAATATCGCTAAATCATATTTTAGGACGTTAATAACATACAAAAGATGGCGTTTGTAATGTTATTTCTATTAAAAAACATAAGAAAACTTATTTTCACAAATATTTCACCAAATAAAAAATTATAAATATAAAAGCAGCTGGTGGAGGGTATTTAAGATTCGGCACGGACGAATATAGCACTCTAACTTGTTTATATCACCTAGTTCGTGTCTGACGAATTTTGTCTCTTTTTGTCGGACGGTGTTATAACTTCATGGAACCCTTTAAAATTATTTTGTTAAATCATAATAGCTATTGAAATATTAACTAATTATTATTTAAATTCTAAGAAAATTCCTTTTATTGAAAGAGTCATCATTATAATGTTAAAGCATGTACAAATACACATACGAAAATATAAAAACAAAATTAATTAAATAGTCCAAAGGAAACAGAGGTATTGTAAATTGTAAACAAGTTATTTTTAATGTAAATGTTTAGACTACATTAACTTGTGGTGCTAGGGCTCTTAAGTGACAAATGGATTTTAAATTTTAGTTCTTAATTTTTAATTTTAACAGCAAATAATTGGAATATATATTGAGTTATCGAAGACCACTAGCTTATTATCTCTCAACTTTATGAACATCTAATTCTATCTATCTATCTTTCTATCTATCTATCTATCTATCTATCTATCTATCTATCTATCTATCTATCTATCTATCTATCTATCTATCTATCTATCTATCTATCTATCT
>NC_060950.1:34223764-34258934 GCF_022045245.1 Lucilia cuprina | reverse complement strand
ATCTATCTATCTATCTATCTATCTATCTATCTATCTATCTATCTATCTATCTATCTATCTATCTATCTATCTATCTATCTATCTATCTATCTATCTATTCTAATTCTATTTCATTATAATTGACACGAGACATATGCGTATTGAAAAATGTATAAGCAAACTTTTTTTGATAATTTCATAACCTCAAAAAAATAAATTAACATACATATATAGCAAAGTTTTTAAGAATTTAAACACATTAACGATTAAAGATACCTAATGACATATTATTAAATTTATGTTTTCAAATGTGGCGAATTTTTTTTTTCAAAAATAAACAAATATTTGTCAGAAAAAAAAATTTTTAAAAAAAATTGTATACAATTCTTAAAAATTTTGTTATTTTAATTATAAGTAATTGTAATTGGTAAATTAAATCATGGAGGGTATAAGTACAATTAGTAAAATATTATATTACGGACAAAAATTACTTATATGAACTTTTGCCAAAACAGAATAAGAATACATGCCAAAATGTTTTTTTTTTCACACATTCACAAGAGAAAATTTAAGATATCGTAATACTATTTAACCCAAACTACAATGACTAAGAAGAAAAATGGAAATCTTAACAATAAAGGAAAAAGGGGAGTTAAGCAAGTGTTAATAACAACACATAAGTATGTTTTTGTACATTTTTACTTTTAGCACTTTGGTTACTACATTTTATTACAAACACAGACATATACCAACATATACATAATGAAATGTATATGTATGTATACAATGAATATGTCCGTTCAATAATGTGGAATAATAATTTTTCATAATAACCTTACCTTTCTCATAATAACCCTGATTGTTAGGCATAACATATTTTTCGAGAGTATTATGGTGATAATAATTGTTTGTACTTAATTGAGGAAATGACAAATTATCTGGAAAGAAGTGAAACACTTCGAGCTATAATTGTTTGTACTTAATAGAGGAAATAACAAATTATCTGGAAAGAAGTGAAACACTTCGAGCTATGAGTATGAACAAATGTTTGTCATATTTTAGCAAGATTAATAATTCAAATCGAAATCGGAATCGAAGTAAACACGTATTTAAAGTTTTTTTTTTTTTTGAAGCTACATTGCGATATTTTACTTTATTCAAATCATAAGTGAGATTTTTGATTTTAAATTTACAATATTCATACATAAATATTTTAGTTTCATACGTATGATAAATGTTTAATTTTAAATAATACTCATACGTACAAAAAAAATACCTCTTAATTATACCCTACACCACTTTAGTGGGGTGGGATTATTAGGTTTGTGCTGATGTTTGTAACATACAAAAATATTCGTATTATTATTACACACAGTGTAATACAAAGTAGTATAGTCAATTCACATAACACATCTAAAATATATTTTTAAGCAAGGATTTTTATAATCATATAAGATAAATTCACAATAAATCGAATACGACATCTTATATACTTGTAATTCAGCATAAAAACATGTACATAATAGAAGTACAAATGCTACAAAATAGATGAGCAACTACTTTAGAGATTAACACAGGCTCATATTTACGTCATTTTTAATAAAATCAATACAATATCTTAACACAAGATAGATAATTGTGTATACATACAAATTAATAATTTTTTTTATTTCCAATATATTAATCTACTTTTTTAAATCACAATTTCAACGATGTATGTACCTATATTTCCGACACATCTTCAAATTTTTTAAAAAGTGCAGAATACTATAGCTACAAATACAAAATAAATGCAAAACCATATTCCTTACTATTTTTTACATGAGTAAATTTAAAATGTATTATTACACTTCACTGATTTCTTTACTATGCACAGTGGGGCAGAATGGAAATTTTTTGGAAATAAATCTGGCATTTCTAAACGGTTTTAAAGTTTTGAAGATGAACCCCGCAGATGCCCCAGGGACGGAGCTGTGGCGGCTCAAAGTAGGGTACCTACGACATGTAAAATTTTTAAACTCGTGCCATTTCTTTGTTTTTCACCCAAATACAAAGATTTTTATATTTTCTGAAAGCGCTCGACGAGATTTTGAACATACTACTTATCTCTTATAATATCCGAGTTACAGGCATTTAAAAATTTAGTGATACAAAATTTACCATACCTTGGTCCGCCTTTTTTTGAATACCGGGCGTAATTTTGGACCAAATGGACTCAATTTTTTCTTGTTAGTTAGACAAAAATTCCAATAATATACAAAAAATTTCAGATCAATATCATTTACAGATCCAAAAATATACGTTTTTTAATTTAAAAATTCAAAAAATTTTAGATTTTCGCCGTTTTTTGCCCAAAATGTGTCTTAACTCTTTTATTAATAAAATAAATTTTTTTTAAGAACATATAACAATTTTATAGTTTTCTAAAAGGTATCTTTACGCAGAACGCTTTGGCGTAAACTTGTCCTATATTTTGAAAATGTTGCCACTGCGTCCTTCCGAATATGACCTATTTTTTATCAAAACTTCAACATTGGGCGACATGTTCTAAAATCCTAAAAGCTAGGATCAGAAAACTGAAAGCAGTTTTGGAAACCTCAATATGTTTTCTATTTACTCCAAAAGTATTTTCCCAGCCCTGAAAGAAATGTGGACCCTATGGGCAAAAATGTAAAAAAATCCCATTTTTGGGATTTTCATTCCTATTTTAGGGAATTGCGGGAAGCTCTTTGACCTTTTCAATTTTTTTTTTGCATTTTCTTATTTGAAATGACAAATTTAACAAGCGTTGAAGATTTCATTGAGTTTTGTTCATAAATAAAGATTTTGTCATATATTACATATTTGTTAAATTTCTAAAACTATGATTTATATCAAAATTTTAATAGGGTCGCAGATAGTCCATATTTATCCATATTTATTCCTTAATATCTTTTTTAGTTAGATATGGAAATTCTCGACCCTTTACAAAAATTTCAAGTCAATATCTCAATTACATTCAAAAATATGTTCATTTAAACCTGTATCCTTTAATTTCATATTTTTCATATTTTAGTATTAAATATGACAGAACATGCTTAAATCTTATATTTACCTATTTTCTATTTGTTTGCTTATCCTTATAATTGAAAAGTCCTATTATGCTAAAATTTCAGAAATTTATAATTATTTTTTACCTAAATTATTTTCGACAGATCATTTCGTTCTGTTTCGTTTATGATCATGTAGGTAAAAATATACAGGTAATGATAATTTCGATTCATTCACTAATAAGAAATATCAATGACTGAATTACAGGTTATAGTAATATAGTCCTAAATGTTAATAGGTAGACAGTTCGTAATTTTTTACAAGAATTGGTATATAAGTAAATTTCTCAGACAAAACAGGCATATCAAAAATTGAAAACTTTTTATAACTTTTTGATGCAAAAAGTAAGTCTGTGGATAGAAATAAAAAAAAATTTCGATTAAAATTTTGTAGTTGGATGGAAACTACTACGGAAATCTCTAGTTACAACACATCAGCAGGAGCGCCTTGCAAGTCATACGAAGACAAATAAGGAAATTGCTGACACAATAAACGAAATGCTGAAAAAGGAAAACCAACCTATGGATGCCGTACATATTGCAACTATTCTTCCTAATGCATCACCAAAACGACTTAAGTGAATTGTGGAAAGTATACCAACTCCAACATCACAATCAAATTTTACTGAAGAGGAAGCAATAGCGCTTATGTTGGAAATGGGTCTCAGTCGAAATAAGTAAAGAAAGCTCTGCATGAAAAAGGACACAATATATTACCATCATACAAGGCGATCCAGGAAAAAAAACAAACTATCCTACCATCACCTATTGCTGTTAATGATGTGGAAGCTTGTATTGATATATCATCTTTGCTCGAAATCACCGCATCAAGAATTGTGTCAGACTTTTCAGATGACCAACTAAGGAAAATTCATAACTGTGACGTTGTCTTAATGTGTAAGTGGGGATGTGACGGTTTATCAGCACTTCCAGAATACAAACAAGCTTGTGGAAGTCGGACATAAGCAAATTCATTTGAAGATATATGGATCAATACAACTCCGGGTTCAACAAATTTTTGTAGACCCATTGGATTTGAATATATAAAGGAGTCAAAGAAAACAACAAAAGATTTAGTGGAATAGTATTAATGAAGAAGTCCTGTCTTTCGGAATTTCACCACTTCATGCCAGAATACGATTTTTGGATTACTTTTTACACATAGCATACGACCTCAAATATAGAAGTGTGCCAGAGAATCTTACTAAATCAACAAAAAATAATGAAGAATTGAAAAAACTGAGAGCTGCGGAAAAAAGCAGAATCCAAGAAGAATTTAAAGTTCAGATGGGATTAAACAACGACAAACCACTTCCAAGTTGCGGTAGTACAAATGACGGTAATACGGCGAGAAGGTTTTTTCGTGATTTTGAAATTACTTCAAAAATAACTGGAATCGACAAGGAGTTGCTTCGAAGAGTTAACACTATTTTAATGGCACTGAATAGTAAACATAAAATTAATGGAAATTGATTTGGGGAATATACATCTGAAATTTTTAAATTACTTGTATCTCTGTATCCATGGAGGGAACTAACACCAACAGTACACAAAGTATTGTGTCATGGTCAAATAATAATTGAATCGAATATTCTTCCACTTGGAAGAATATTCGATATCCATGGAGGGAACTAACACCAACAGTACACAAAGTATTGTGTCATGGTCAAATAATAATTGAATCGAATATTCTTCCACTTGGAGAGTTAACAGAAGAAGCCCAGGAAGCGAGGAATAGAGATTTTAAGCATGTTCACCTTTTCAGCTCAAGAAAATGCTCCAGGCAATCATAGAATGAAGATATTTTTAATAGTTTACTTCTATCTTCTGATCCTGTTCTTTCAACTATGCGAAAAAGATGGATTTGTTATGAAATTCTATCATCTCAAAACGAGGAAAATTTAAAGGACTTATATTACCTTCTGGATATGTATACCGATATGACAGATTATTTTATAGAAAATAAGTAGTGTTAGGAATTAACTATATAAGTAGGTTGTAAGAATTAATTGTATTATGTTTAAGATAAACAGTTCAAATAAAAAAGCTATTATACTAACTGATGATATTGTATTAAATTGTGTTTTATATTTCGGTGGGCGGGAAAGGTGGTTTGTGTGGGGTGATTTAGGTGTTGTTGTGCGTGGCTCGTAATAAAATTATATTTTTTTTATTGTATATACAATGTTATAGTCTTTAATAAAATAATTAACTAAATAATTTTTTATTTTATTCAACACCAAATGTATGTCATTCATATTAAAATATGAAAAAGATGAAATTAAAGGACACAGGTTTAAATGAACATATTTTTGAATGTAATTGAGATATTGGCTTGAAATTTTTTGTAAAGGGTCGAGAATTTCCATATCTAACTAAAAAAAGATATTAAGGGATAAATATGGACTAAATTGTTGTAGCTATCTGCGACCCTATTAAAATTTTGATATAAATCATAGTTTTAGAAATTTAACAAATATGTAATATATGACAAAATCTTTATATATGAACAAAACTCAATGAAAAAAATGAAAAAAATGAAAAAAAAAATGAAAGGTCAAAGGCATCCCGTAATTCCCAAAAATGGGATTTTTACATTTTTGCCCATAGGGTCCACATTTCTTTCAGGGCTGGGAAAATACTTTTGAGTAAATAGAAAACATATTGAGGTTTTCAAAACTGCTTTCAGTTTTTTGATCCCAGCTTTAAAAAAAAAAAAAAAAATCACTTAAACGCGCACAACTCATTACTAAATTCAAATATCTATATTAAATTTGGTACAAGTATTGCCTTATATACAGAAATATTACAATGAAATGTTTTTTTGATCGGTCCATATTTGGTCATAGCGCCCATACAAGGTCCCCTCCCGAAAATCACTTAAACGCACACAACTCATTACTTAATTAAAATATCGCTATTAATATTGTTACAAGTATTGCTCTTATATACTGAAATATTGTAACGAAAGATTTTTCGATCGATCCATATTTGTTCATAGCTTCCATACCAGGTCCCCTCCCGAAAATCACTTAAACTCACATAATTCATTACTAAATTAAGATATCCATATAAAATTTGGTACAAGTATTGCTCTTATATGCAGAAATATAACCGTGAAAGTTTTTTTGGATCGGTCCATAATTGGTCATAGCTCCCTTACAAGGTCCCCTCCTGAAAATCAATTAAACGTGCATAACTCGTTACTAAATTAAGATATCGATATTAAATTTGGTACAAGTATTGCTCTTATATACAGAAATATTACAATGAAAGTTTGGCACAAGTGTTGCTCATATACAGAGAAATAATATTGTGAAATGTTTTTCCGATCCGTCAATAATTTATCATAGTTCCCATATGAGGTCCCTTTTAGAAAAACACACATACAAGGTTGCCTTCCGAAAATTAGAAAAAACGCACATAACTCATAACCATATATTTATATCCATACATTTATCAAAAATATTGCTCTTATATACATAAATTCACTATAAAGTTGTTTTACGAACGATCTATATTTGGTCATAGCTCTCATACTAGGTCCAGAAAATAACTTAAATTCACAATATTTTTTTACCAAGTAATGATATAAATAAAGAATTCTGAACTTTTGTCTTTATATACATAATTGGACAAAGCTCCCATACAAAGTCGTTTTACGAAAATCTCTTAAACGCACATTACTTATTACCAGATAAAGCTATTGATACATAATTTGGCAATTTTTGTATACAAAAATTCTATTTCTCCTATACTAGGTCCAGCCCCTAAAAGCGCTTTAACCGTATATAAAGAACATTATCAATTAGTGTTGAACAAAATTTTGTGTATATGTATTTATATTTTGAAAATCTCTAAATCTTTCTCACACATGCATACATGCAAATTACTAAATTTATAATGTTCAATAAATCTTGGAATTGTAATACTTTTAACTTTTGAGAATACTTATTTCTACAAATATTTGATCAATTAGAAAAGTAATAACATAAAAGTGGTTGGTGGAATGTATTTAAGATTCGGCACAGCCGAATATAGCACTCTAACTTGTTTATAATTTTTTATTTGGTGAAATATTTGTGAAAATAAGTTTTCTTATGTTTTTTAATAGAAAGAACATTACAAACGCCATCTTTTGTATGTTATTAACGTCCTAAAATATGATTTAGCGATATTTAATAATTTGTATGTGAGTGAAATGTTTAATAAAGAAGAAAGAAGAAGATAAAAATTTAGCTTGAAAAATTTGCATACTAAACATAAAATAAGCGACTAATATCTTCATGAATAAGGAGATAATTGTTTATAATTATAATTATGATAATGTAACTAGATTAATATTGTGAAAATGGCTTTCGATGGAACGATCGGATAAAAAAATTGACAGTAACATTTCTGAAGTAAAATAAAAAGTTTATTTTTTAAAAACTTTATTTGGTAATGAGTAAAAAGTGTTTACGTAATTTTCGGAAATGAACGAATAATTACGGATGATCGTTAAACAAATTTCAAATATATTTTATGTTTATAAAAGTAATATTTGTGCCAAATTTTGCATGTATATTATTGTTTGGCAATCAGTTTATGCATTTAAGTCTTTTTCTAAAGACAACCTTGTTCGGGAGCTATGAGTTATGTATATGACAAATTGTGGTCCAAACGGAAAAAACATTTGCGTCTATAAATGTGATATTTTTGCAAAATTTTGTACAAATATGAGTTATGGTCGTTGAAGCGACTTTAGGGAGAGAACCTTGTATGGCAGCTATGACCAATTGTAGACCGATCGGAAAAAAACATTTATGTATATAAAAATTAAATTTGTTGCCAAATTTTGTAATAATAATTTAATTAGGTAGCGAGTTATGAGCGTTTAAGTGATTTTCGAGAGGGGACCTTGTATGGGAGCTATGATATTATATTTTATATTTGTACCAAATTTTGTATAAATATCTTAACTAGGTAGCGAGTTATGAGCGTTTAAGTAATTTTTGTATGGGAGCTATGACCAATTGTGGACCGATCGGAAGAAAATTTTACGGTAACATTTATGTAGATAAAAGTTATATTTGTACCAAATTTTGTATAAATATCTTAACTAGGTAGCGAAAAATGAGCGTTTAAGTGATTTTCGGGATGGGACCTTGTATGGGAGCTATGACTAATTGTGGACCGATCGGAAGAAAATTTTACGGTAACATTTATGTAGATAAAAATTATATTTGTGCAAAAATTTGTATAAATATCTTAATTAAGTAATGAGTTATGTGCGCTTAAGTGATTTTCGGGAGGAAACCTTGTATGGGAGCTATGACCAATTGTGGACCGATCGGAAGAAAAATTTTACGGTAACATTTATGTATATAAAAGTAATATTTGTAGCAAATTTTGTATAAATATCTCAATTAGGTAATGAGTTTTGAGCGTTTAAGTGATTTTCGGGAATGGACCTTGTATGGGAGCTATGACCAATTGTGGACCGATCGGAAGAAAATTTTACGGTAACATTTATGTATATAAAAGTAATATTTGTAGCAAATTTTGTATAAATATCTCAATTAGGTAATGAGTTTTGAGCGTTTAAGTGATTTTCGGGAATGGACCTTGTATGGGAGCTATGACCAAATGTGGACCGAACGGAAGAAAATTTTACGGTAACATTTATGTATATAAAAGTAATATATGTAGTAAATTGTGTATAAATATCTTAATTAGGTAGCAAGTTATTAGCGTTTAAGTGATTTTCGGAAGGGGACCTTGTATGGGAGCTATGACCAATTGTGGACGGATGGAAAAATATTTTCCTTGATTTGAATTGTATTGACATAAAACTTTAATTTGTAAAATTTTGTGAAGATATCGATATTGTAACGGAAGTTATTAACAATAAACATATGTATATTTGTATGGGAGGTATATGAAATTATGAACCGATTTTCCGATTTTTACCCTATGGGCAAAAAAGTAGAAAAATTTTTGGGATTTTCATTCCTATTTTTGGGAATTGCGGGATGCCCTTTGACCTTCTCAATTTTTTTCTGCATTTTCTTATTTGAAATGACAAATTTAACAAGCGTTGAAAATTTCATTGAGTTTTGTTCATAAATAAAGATTTTGTCATATATTACATATTTGTTTAATTTCTAAAAATATGATTTATATCAAAATTTTAATAGGGTCGCAGATAGCTACAACAATTTAGTCCATATTTATCCTTTAATATCATTTCTTAGTTAGATATGGAAATTCTCGACCCTTTACAAAAAATTTCAAGCCAATATCTCAATTACATTCAAAAATATGTCCATTTAAACCTGCGTCCTTTAATTTCATTTTTTTCATATTTTAGTATTAAATATGACAGAACATATTTAAATCTTATATTTACCTATTTTCTACTTGTTTGCTTATCCTTATATTTGAAATATCCTATTATGCTTAAATTTTCAGAAATTTATAACTATTTTTTACCTCAATTTTTTCGACAGATCATTTCGTTCTGTTTCGTTTATGATCATGTAGGTAAAAATATAAGGAGTGAGATCGAAAAATTCTTAACACACGTTTTTCATTACATTTTTCAACCAAAGTATTATTTGATTTTTTTTTTTTGATCAAGTTACCTTTGAAAAACATGTCAGTTATTATGTGTAATGTCAATTATATAAATTTTTTTGTTAATCTGATTAAAATGAGTGACCAGAAAAAAGTGCGTACTGAAATTATTAAATATTTTCAACTAAACCCAACATGGTCTTACAAAAAGTTGGCCAAGCATACAAAGGTCTGCCGTCAAACTGTTTCCAATGTTATTAAACAGTACCGGGAGAACTTGTCAGTTGATAGAAAACCTGGTTCAGGTAGAAGGAATGGTCCACATGATGTTTCTAAAGCCAAAAAATAGAACGCATTTTCAAAATAGCTCCCAACACATCCGGTAGGAAAGCAGCTCGGTTAGCTCAGTGCTCGGACTATTTCGTACGAAAAGTTAAAGCTAATGCAGGTTTAAAAACATACAAGGCTCAAAAAGTTCCTGACAGGAACGCTGCTAAAAATTTAGAGGTCAGAAACAGAGCACGGAAATTGAAGTCAAGTTTTATAAAAAAATATTCTTGCTGCATAATGGATGACGAAACGTATGTTCTGGCAGATTTTTCGCAACTTCCAGGTCAAAAGTTTTATGTTGCTGATGCTCGAGGGAATGTTGAAGAAAAGTTTAGGACCCAAAAGCAGACAAAATTTCCCAGAAAGTTCTTGGTATGGCAAGCAATATGCAGTTGCGGCAAAAGAAGCCAATCATTTGTTACAACGGGCTCTATAAATACCGAAATTTACATCAAGGAATGTTTACAAAAAAGGCTGCTTCCATTCATAAGACTTCATAATGTGTCCACTTATTTTTGGCCTGACTTGGCATCCTGTCACTATGGTAAACAAGCCCTTGAGTGGTACAAGAACAATAATGTGGTATTTGTACCAAGAGAGGCAAATCCTCCAAACTGCTCGGAGCTAAGGCCAGTGGAGAGATATTGGGCTCTTGTTAAAAGAGAATTGAAGAGTACAAAAAAGGTGTCCAAAAGTGTGGTAGCTTTTAAACGGAGATGGACTACATGTTCGAGCAAAGTGACAGAAAGCACTTTAAAAACGTTAATGGAAGGGTTTCCGAAAAGGGTTCAAAATTTCATCACTAGTGATTAAAACTATAAAAATATTTTTTTTTTTGTACATTGTAATAATAATTTGAATCAAAGAAAAAAATAAAGCTGTAAGTTTAGTGGTTTCTTTTTATAAACATATATGTATGTTAAGAATTTTTCGATCTCACTCCTTAATGTAATGATAATTTCGTTTCATTCACTAATAAGAAATATCAATGACTGAATTACAGGTTATAGTAATATAGTCCTAAATGTTAATAGGTAGACAATTCGTAATTTTTTACTTTGGAATACCTGTATCGGAAGTGACAAGAATTGGTATATAAGTAAACTTCTCAATGAAGATTACATTAAAGTACGAAGAGTGGTGTCCCGTTTTATGGAGTGTATCTTCAAAAGGGCCAGAAAGAATTGAAGACATTTCAAATTATATAAAAACTACATTTAGTAGAAAAGTAGACAGAACAGGCATATCAAAAATTGAAAAGTGATGATTGATGTAAAAAGTAAGTCTGTGGATGGAAATCAAAAGAAATTTCGATTAAAATTTTGTGTTTGGGTGGAAACTACTACGGAAATCTCAACTTACAACACATCAACAGGAGCGCCTTGCAAGTCATACGAAGACTTATGTTCAAGGTAAAAAAAGAGACTCACACAAAAACTTTTTTCAATATCAAATGATATTTAACGAAATGCTGAAAAAGGAAAACCAACCTATGGATGCCGTACATATTGCAACTATTCTTCATAATGTATCACCAAAACGACTTAAGCGAATTGTGGAAAGTATTCCAACATCACAATCAATTTTTACTGAAGAGGAAGCAATAGCGCTTATGTCTAAGTCCAAATAAGTACCAAATATTAAGGAAAGGTCTGCATGAAAAAGGACACAATATATTACTATCATGCAAGGCGATCCTGAAAAAAAACAAACTATACTACCATCACCTATTGCTGTTAATGATGTGGAAGCTTGTATTGATATATCATCTTTGCTCGAAAACACAGCATCAAGAATTGTGTCAGACTTTTCAGAAGATCAACTAAGAAAAATTCATAACTGTGATGTTGTCTAATGTGTAAGTGGGGATGTGACGGTTTATCAGCACTTCCAGAATACAAACAAGCTTGTGGAAGTCGGACATTAGCAGACTACAAAAGTGTATTTATGTCATCATTAGTGCCATTACGAATTCGTTCATATTCCCTTAATCCATCATCGTCAAGCATTGGAAATTCATTTGAAGATATATGGATCAATACAACTCCGGGTTCAAAATTGGATTTGAATATATAAAGGAGTCAAAGAAAACAACAAAAGATTTAGTGGAATATTTAAAAGATGAAATAAATGCACTGGAGCTAATTTGCATAAAAATAAAAGAATTCTCTATTAACGTATCATATCAGCTAAGCTTAACAATGATTGATGGAAAGGTCAGCAATGCCATAACAGAAACTTCTTCCTTCTG
This sequence comes from Lucilia cuprina, assembly GCF_022045245.1. NCBI lineage: Eukaryota > Metazoa > Arthropoda > Insecta > Diptera > Calliphoridae > Lucilia > Lucilia cuprina. The sequence goes on along the minus strand of NC_060950.1, from coordinate 34,246,727 downwards.
GAGATGCTCAATATGTAATGAGAAAAAGTCGCAATTCTCAAATATAAACAAAAGCAATGAAGAAGTCTTGTCTTTCAGAATTTCACCACTTCATGCCAGAATACGATTTTTGAATTACTTTTTACACATAGCATACGACCTCAAATATAGAAGTGTGCCAGAGTCTCTTACTAAATCAACAAAAAATAATGAAGAATTGAAAGAACTGAGAGCTGCGGAAAAAAGCAGAATCCAAGAAGAATTTAAAGTTCAGATGGGATTAAACATCGTCAAACCACTTCCAAGTTGCGGTAGTACAAATGACGGTAATACGGCGAGAAGGTTTTTTCGTGATTTTGAAATTACTTCAAAAATAACTGGAATCGACAAGGAGTTGCTTCGAAGAGTTAACACTATTTTAATGGCACTGAATAGTAAACATAAAATTAATGGAAATCGATTTGGGGAATATACATCTGAAATTTCTAAATTACTTGTATCTCTGTATCCATGGAGGGAACTAACACCAACAGTAAACAAAGTATTGTGTCATGGTCAAATAATAATTGAATCGAATATTCTTCCACTTGGAGAGTTAACAGAAGAAGCCCAGGAAGCGAGGAATTGAGATTTTAACCATGTTCAACTTTTCAGCTTAAGAAAATGCTCCAGGCAATCACAGAATGAAGATATTTTTAAAAGTTTACTTCTATCTTCTGATCCTGTTCTTTCAACTATGCGAAAAAGATGGATTTGTTATGAAACTCTATCATCTCAGAACGAGGAAGATTTAAAGGACTTACTTATATTACCTTATGGATATGTATACCGTTATGACAGATTATTTTATAGAAAATAAGTAGTGTTAGGAATTAACTATATAAGTATGTTGTAAGAATTAATTGTATTATGTTTAAGATAAAAAGTTCAAATAGAAAAGCTATTATACTAACTGATGAAATTGTATTAAATTGTGTTTTATATTTCGGTGGGCGGGAAAGGTGGTTTGTGTGGGGTGATTTAGGTGTTGTTGTACGTGGCTCATAATAAAATTTTATTTTTTTTATTGTATATACAATGTTATAGTCTTTAATAAAATAATTAACTAAATAATTTTTAAAAATTGTCCAAATATTTTATTCAACACCAAATGTATGTTCTGTCATACTTAATACTAAAATATGAAAAAGATGAAATTAAAGGACACAGGTTTAAATGAACATATTTTTGAATGTAATTGAGATATTGGCTTGAAATTTTTTGTAAAGGGTCGAGAATTTCCATATCTAACTAAAAAAAGATATTAAGGGATAAATATGGACTAAATTGTTGTAGCTATCTGCGACCCTATTAAAATTTTGATATAAATCATAGTTTTAGAAATTTAACAAATATGTAATATATGACAAAATCTTATTTATGAACAAAACTCAATGAAATCTTCAACGCTTGTTAAATTTGTCATTTCAAATAAGAAAATGCAAAAAAAATTGAAAAGGTCAAAGGGCATCCCGCAATTCCCAAAAATAGGAATGAAAATCCCAAAAATGGGATTTTTTACATTTTTGCCCATAGGGTCCACATTTCTTTCAGGGCTGGGAAAATACTTTTGGAGTAAATAGAAAACATATTGAGGTTTCCAAAACTGCTTTCAGTTTTCTGATCCCAGCTTTGGGATTTTAGAACATGTCGCCCAAAGTTGAAGTTTTGATAAAAAATAGGTCATATTCGGAAGGACGCAGTGGCAACATTTTCAAAAAATAGGACAAGTTTTTTACGCCAAAGCGTTCAGCTTGTTATATGTTCTTAAAGAAAATTTTATTTTATTAATAAAAGAGTTAAGACACATTTTGGGCAAAAAAAACGGCAAAAATCTAAAATTTTTTGAATTTTTAAATTAAAAAACGTATATTTTTGGATCTGTAAATGATATTGATCTGAAATTTTTTGTATATTATTGGAAATTTTGTTGTCTAACTAACAAGAAAAAATTGAGTCCATTTGGTCCAAAATTACGCCCGGTATTCAAAAAAGGCGTAAATTTTTGTATCACTAAATTTTTAAATGCCTATAACTCGGATATTATAAGAGATTAAGTTAAATAAAAATATAAAAATCTTTGTATTTGGGTGAAAAACAAAAAAATGGCACGAGTTTAAAAATTTTACATGTCGTAGGTACCCTACTTTGAGCCGCCACAGCTCCGTCCCTGGGGCATCTGCGGGGTTCATCTTCAAAACATAAACTCAAATACTCCTTGGCTACGCTCACGCCAAATTGTATACCGATCGGATCAGCCGTTTAGAAATGCCAGATTTATTTCCAAAAAATTTCCATTCTGCCCCACTGTGCTATGGTAAATATGGTTTTCAATTATTTTCCAACTCTACAGCAGAACTTTCTACTGAATATGTGCTACTTATATTTGCAGAAATTGATTTTGTTAATATTGTTGTCTTTATCAGGTAAAATTGTTGAAGTTAAATTAAAACAATTTGATAAATTCCCAGCAAAAACTAAGTAATGACATTCAATTTTAATTATTTACCTAACAACATACTTTTCAATGACTACTGTATATCGTCTGCATTACATAGAAGTAGTCTAATCAGGTCTTACTAATAAGGTGTTATATAAATACTCTAAAGCAGGTATTGTATACACAGAAAAACATTTCAAACTACTGAAAAATGAATACACAAAGGTACATAAATACGTGTAAAAAGATATATTATATACACAATTTATTTATCAATGAATAAGAAGACAATTTTCTATTTAAATAAAAAAACGAAGCGAATACAAACAAGTATGAATATATAGTCGGGCATAGCCGACCATATGATACCCTACACCAATCAGTATGTATGTTAAAAATGGGGATTATTTAAAAAAATAAAGCATTTGGTTTGTTTTTTTAACTTTATTTCGGATTATTTTTATTTTTTTATACCCTCCACCACCATCAGTGGTGATAGAGGGTATATATAACTTTGTCATTCCGTGTGTAACACCAAGAAATATTCATCTGAGACCCAACAAAGTATATATATTCTTGGTCCTTATGAAATTCTGAGTCGATTTAGCTATGTCCGTCTGTCTGTCCGTCTGTCTGTCCGTCTGTCTGTCCGTCTGTCTGCCTAAAACACGCTCACGTTAAAACTAAACCAAGGACATAAACCAAATTCACCGAAAATATTTATTGTTATCCTAAGCAGTTTGGTATTGAAAATGAGCAAAATCGGTTCACATCGGGAAAAGTTATAAATCAAAATTTGAAACAACCTCGAAAAAAATAAGCATTTTTTACACATTCTGATGTAATTTTCTCGAAAACTATGCAAGATAATTCCATAAAAATCGGCATACATTCGTCTACGCACAAAGGCTTAATATCTGTGGAAAATCGCCAGAATCGGTCCACAATTTCATATACCTCCCATACAAAAGCACATATTCCCGGAAATTTAGTTTTTTGTTAATAACTTCCGTCGTTATGTCGATATCTTCACAAAATTTTAGAAATTAAAATTTTATGATAATAGAATTTATTCAGAGGAAAAATTTTTTGGATGGGTACATAATTGGTCATAGCTCCCATACAAGGTCCCCTCCCGAAAATCACTTAAACGCACATAACTCATTACTAATTAAGATATCGATATAAAATTTGGTACAAGTATTGCTTTTATATACAGTAATATTACAATGAAAGCTTTTTTGGATCGGTCCAAACTTGGTCATAGCTCCCATATAAGGTCCCCTCCAGAAAATCACTTAAACGCGCATAACTCATTAGTAAATTAAGATATCGATATAAAATTTGGTACAAATATTGCTTTTATATACTGAAATATAAAAATGGAAGTTTCTTTAGACCGGTCCATATTTGGTCATAGCTCCCATACAAGGTCCTCTCCCGAAAATCACTTAAACGCACATAACTCATTACTAAATTAAGATATCGATATAAAATTTGGTACAAGTATTGCTTTTATATACAGAAATATTACAATGAAAGCTTTTTTGGATCGGTCCAAAATTGGTCATAGCTCCCATATAAGGTCCCCTCCAGAAAATCACTTAAACGCGCATAACTCATTAGTAAATTAAGATATCGATATAAAATTTGGTACAAGTATTGCTCTTATATATTAAAATATAATATGGATCGGTCCATATTTGGTCATACCTCCCATACAAGGTCCCCTCCCGAAAATCACTTAAACGCACATAACTCATTACTTAATTAAGATATCGATATAAAATTTGGTACAGGTATTGCTCTTATATACAGAAATATTACAATGTAAGCTTTTTTGGATCGGTCCATAATTGGTGATAGCTCACATACAAGGTCCATTCCGAAAATCAGGTCCCCTCCCGAAAATCATTACTTAATTAAGATATCGATATAAAGTTTGGTACAAGTATTGCTCTTATATACAGAAATATTACAAAGAAAGATTTTTTCGATCGGTTTATATTTGGTCATAGCTCCCATACAAGGTCCCCTACCGAAAATCTTTTAAACGCGCATAACTCATTACTAAGTTAAGATATCGATATAAAATTTGGTACAAGTATTGCTTATATACAGAGAAATAACATTGTGAAATGTTTTCATATAAGGTCCCTTTTAGAAAAACACGCATACAAGGTTCCCTTCCGAAAATCAGAAAAACGCACATAACTCATAACCAAATATTTATATCCATACATTTATCAAAAATATTGCTCTTATATACATAAATTCACTATAAAATTGTTTTACGACCGGTCCATATTAGGTCATAGCTGTCATACTAGGTCCTTAAAATCACTTAGATTCACAATATTTATTACCAAGTAGAATTCTGAAATATTGTCTTTATGTACATAATTGGTCATAGCTCCCTTTTACGAAAATCTCTTAAACGCACATTACTTATTACCAAATTAAGCTATTGATATATAATTTGGCAAAAATATTAGTTTTGTATACTTCTATTTCTCTTATACTAGGTCCAGCCCCTAAAAGCGCATTAACCGTATTTAAAGAGCATTATCAATTTGTGTTGAACAAAATTTTGTGTAGAACAAAATTATATATGTATTTGTATTTTGAAAATCTATAAATCTTTCACACACATACAAACATGCAAATTACTAAATTTATAATGTTCAATAAATCTTGGAAATGTAATAGATTTAACTTTTGGGATTTTTTCTATTAAAGATATGAGAAAACTTATTTCTACAAATATTTGATCAATTAGAAAAGTAATAACATAGAAGTAGCTGGTGGAGGGTATTTAAGATTCGGCACAGCCGAATATAGCACTCTAACTTGTTTTTTTTTTTTGGCAAAAAAAGAGATTTTTTTTAAGAGGGCTTAAAGGGTAGTAGGGCAAAATATGGCCCTATCCTTAAAAATGTTGGTAGGGGAAGTTAAGTCTTCTTCAATATTATTTATGTAGAATTTAAAAGTGTTATTAGTGTTTTAAGTGAATTATGACATTTAAGTCATTTTCTGAAGAGGAGTTTGTATGGGGGATAGGGTCAAATGAAGCTCGATCATTACAAAAATCGCTAGTGTCATTTAAAGTTCTAAAAAACTAAGTTTTGTCGACTTTTGTTAACATAATAGATCATTTAAATTAATTATAAGCCAAAAGGCCCTATTTGGGGGGTACGGTTGTATGGGGGATAGTCGAAATAATGGACCGATTTTAACCATTTTCAATAGGCTTCGTCCTTGGCCCAAAAGAAGCGAATTTCATCCAATTATCTTGAAAATTGCCTGTACCTTGCGCACAAGGTTTACATAAACAGTCAGCCAGCCAGACGGACGGACGGAAATAGCTGAATCGACTCAGAAAATGATTCTAAGCCGATTGGTATACTTTAAGGTGGGTATAGGACAAATATTTCTGTATGTTACAAACATCAGCACGAACAAAAATATACCCTCCCCACTAAAGTGGTGTAGGGTATAAGAACATAAAACTCTAATTAAAATTGTGCTCGAGTGTTAAAAAATAAACCTATCCTGCTAATGAGGTCTTACATAAAAGTGTTATATAAATAATGTAAAACTATAGATGTTGTCTTTTGCTAATTACTTAAGCTCTTGCGTTAAGTACTTGCCTACCATGACCATGGAACACTTATACATCAAATGTTATAATAAGAATTATATCATTTAACTTGAATACATTTCACAGAAAAAAATATTCAGTAATTTTTTTCAATAAAGACGTTAATCAGTATTAAATTTTAATTGAATTATATTTTTAATTAATGTGATTATTTTTTGTAATTGCTTTTTGAATTTTTGAAATTTTTAATATTTTGACATTTGTAAAAATAAAATAAAAGGAAAAAAACTGTTTAAAACTTTTGCAGAAAAGAATTTTTCATTATTTTATAAAAAAATGTGTTATTTCAATTCAAACACAAAATGGACGGGAATTTATTCAACTCTGTTATGTGGACCTACGTAAGTAAAAAAAGGAGTTTTTATAAGTTATGAAGTATATCTGATAATATAGTGGCGATTGCATACATACAAACATACATACATACATACATACATACATACATACATACATACATACATACATACATACATACATACATACATACATACATACATACATACATACATAATATGCAAATATGCCACCAGATCTAATTAAACGAATTAATTACAATAATACTGTTTTAATTGAAATTTTTGGCACGTTTTTTCCAATTAACATTTTTAATTTTCAGTTAATCGATAGTATCATTTTGATGATTAGAGAAAAATCAAAACTTTTTTTAATTAATATGAGCAATTTCATAATTGAAATTCATTTTTATTTTTTTCTGTGTTATTATTATATTCAAACAAATTCGTTATAAAAACAAACAGAAATATATATAAAAATCGAATTTAAATTTAGGCAAACGATTTGTTAAGAAAAATAATTGTGCATATTTTTTTCTGTGTAGGCACGTTTACGACCAATATTTCGGTGTCTTATAAACTATGCCGAATCTTAACAGTTTTACTTTTTTGCCTAAAAGGGACAAATATGCTAAAATTAACTTACACAATAGGATTTATAGTCATTATTTTCATATTACAAAGATGAAAATGTCAAACTTCAATTTACATGGAAAACACAGAGTTCTTCTTATTGAAAACAAGGCTGCGCCGAATCTCATAATCCCACCATCAAGCCGTAAAAGGAATGCTCCGCTATAAAGATCAGGGGGATATTGGAATATGGCTTAAGTCAATTATGGACCGAGCTCTTTTGAGCTAACAAAATATTAATTTTTAAAAACTAAATATTTTATTTCAACTTTTAAACCGTGAGCGCATCAGTAATTTTCTGAAGAGGAATTTTATATGCATCAATTATGAACCGATAATCATAAAATTTTGTACATAGAGTTCGTTTGTATAGAATCTGTTTATGCGAAATTTCAGCACAGTACTCATATTTTAAATAAGAAATATAAGAAAAAAGTTGATCTTACATTCTCATAACCTTTTGTAGAACGATTTTGGTTCGTATAAAACACTGTTACATTAAATATCATCGCTGTACTCGCATTTTTATACCAGTAATTAGCGTTAATGTAATTTTATAATCGTTTAAGTAAATTTCTGAAAGTGCCATATATGGAGGATAGGGTTAATAATGAACCGATCCACATACAATTTGGTAGAGATATTTTGGCTCGCGAGAAAACTACATATCTTTATCACATTTTATCGTTATACTATAATGACCCGGGAAGGGTCATTTATGGTACAATCCAAAAAAGAAAAAAATGGTACAAATCGTAATAGGGTTACGTGTGTCGCATTTCATTGCTTCACTCGTATTTTTAAGATATTTATGAGCGTTAAAGGCATTTCCTGAAGTGAACCCAAGAAGGAGAGTAGGGACAATAATAGACCTGTGCACACAAATGTTGGTAAAGATATTTTGGCTCGCGAGGAACTTAATTGTATAAAATTTTATTGCTATATTCGTTTATTTTAGCCAGTAATGAGCGTTAAAGTCATTTTCAGAATGGGTAGGGTCATTTATGGGCCGATCCATAAAAAAATGTTTAGTAGGTTTCGGTTCGTAAAAAACTTACTTATACCAATTTTGATCGATATACTCGAATTTTTAGGTGTAAAAGTAATTTTCTAAAAGATCTTATATGGGGGACAGGGTCATTTATGGGCCGATCCTAAAAATATTAGTAGAGTGTTTTTGGTTCGTAAGACACTTATTTATATCGAATTTGATCGCTATACTCGCATTTTTGGACCAGTAGTGCATGTTAAAGTCATTTTATAAAAGGAACATTCTATGGAGGTAGGCTCCCTAAAAAATTTGATAAAAGGTTTTGGTTCGTAAGAAACTTACTTATGGCGAATTTCATCGCTACACTCGAATTTTTAGGCCAGTAATGAGTGTACAAGTCAATTTATAAAGGGGATCTTATATGGAGGGTAGAATCATTTATGAGCCGATCCTTAAAAAAATTGGTTAAAAGGGTTTGGTTTGTATGAAACTTACTTATACCGAATTTCATCGCTATACACGCATTTTTGGACCAGTAATGAATGTTAAAGACTGATCCTCAAAAACTTTAGTAGAAAGATTTTGGCTCATATGAAACTCATTAATCTCGAATTTCATCGTTATACTCCTACTTAAAGCTGTTACAGGAGATCCACTTGTATGAGGGCTATCCGAAAAAGTGACCGATATGGCTCATATTCAATACCAAACAAACCTTAACCACAGGAAATATTTGCAAAATTTCAACCGTCTAGCTACTCTTGTGTGGTCCCTATCGTGATTTCAACAGACAGACGGACGGACATGGCTAGATCTCCTTGGAATTTAATAAGAACCCGGAATATACATATTATTATGGATCTATGACCAATATTTCGATGTGTTACAAACGAAATGACAAAATCAATAATTCTCCGATTTTTTTGATGGTGGGTATAAAAATGCCTAAACTACAATAATGCAAATATCATTCATCCCTCTTGATATTAATTTATGAGCTATGACCAGCTATGCGCTGAATGCTAAATAATTATATAAATTTCCTTTTGGAAATTATTTATAAAATTTATTTACTTTGTAGTAGTTACTTATCATCTATTTTTTTGAGTGTATATTACTTATACGTTAGTTTATATTTTTGATTATCATTATCATAAACATTTATCATAAACAGTGTAGTATCATTGTTATTAAGATTTTTAATAAATATTTATTTAGCAACATTTTGAGTAGAAAGAAATATAATTTATTTGTAACAAAACTTAAGAAATTTATATACATATAAATAGCGATTTGAATTTTTGTGTCATACACGAATATGGGTTTGTATCTATAAATCATATTTCAAATCAAATACGCACCATTTAACATTCAAGTATATTTATCATACAAAAAATATGAAACTTCAGCTTAATTTGCATAGTATATATTTTTGTTAATACACTTAGAGAACGAAACTAATTTAGTTAATTTATATAGTTTTATTTAGAAAAATACGATCGGTTTTGCAAAATATAACATCAATTGAAATTAATTTAAGGTGCTTATGCATTTTTGGGACACTGGTCGGTTAAATAAGCTAATTATTAATTTAATTATTAATCATGGTTTTAAAGTTCTATATGAAATCAATAGATATAATAGTTGTTTTTTAATAACAACAATGGAATATTTGTTAAATTTTCAAAATATTTGCAATAAAAACTGACTTCCAATTGATAATTTTTTCTTGTGTAGTTAAGAGTAGAGATAGCAGCAATAAAAACCACCTATTAAGTCTTTTACCAAACACTAAACACACAACTTATGAGCCTTAAAACCAGTCAAGCACGCAAGCAAACTAAACCAAAACTATAAACTATCAAATACACAACTAAAAATTGCCAATATTCGGAATTTTTTTTAGACGTATCCACTTTCTTGGTTTTGTATATTTGCAATTCAAAAGTGATATTGATCAATTTGTATACACCAGCTAGTTAAACAGATTTATGGTGTAAATATAAACCAAACACAATTTACCACAGCATACATTACCAGCATTCAACAATATAAATATACTTGCAACAAATCTGCACCTACAACATTACCATTATATACCATATTTATATACATTAGGAAGGTGCCGTTTGTATGGAGGTAAAATATGGGGCAATGTTCCCGACTAAAATTAATATTTATTCGATTCGATTCTCAAAATTCATTTGGGAATCATCAACATTTGGAAAGCTGGATGGATCAAAGTATTAAAAGGTTCATTTTTAAATTTATTTGATATTTTTATCATATTTCTTCAAATGGAAATAAATTAATGCTTTCAATGGTATGTTTTAGTATTGCGACCGTCTCTCTAAACCCTTTTATATAATAATAAATTTAAATATAGTTTTTTCGCCAGATATATAATAACTTTAAAAAAGGACATTTCTATTCTTTACCAAATATCGACAGGACAAACATATTGAGAAATGCTATCTTAGAACGAACTAAACGTTCATTTTCGGTGTTAACTTCAGCAACTTCCATTTTTAGGCTACCCAAATATGTGTGTATATGTATAGGTTATTTTATTCAACCAGTTTTTCGCATATTTTGAGTGGTTTACATTTTTCCATTATTTTTGTTGTTTTTACTATAAATCGTCGTATATTACAAACGCTGCGGTTTAGTAACTGTTACTGCTTCTGCTGACATTTCGATTACTGTTGCAAAATTGCAATAGCTTTTGTTATTGTTGTAATATCAACATCATATGCATCATTCAGTCAAGAGGTTATTGATTGCATTGTTACTATGTAAATGTTGTGTTTATTTTGTGTCTGCGGTTTGCTTTTAGGGTATGGCATTTTAGCTATTGTTATTTTGTGAAATAGCTTTTAATTTTAATACATACATACATACATACATACATACACATTAAAAAGTAAGAGCGTTATATTCAGCAACGCCGAATTGTATAAATACTAATGTAGAATATTTTGGTAAAATTCCTAGACTTTTTAATTTAGTCTCATTGCTGCCTTCAACAGACAGAAGAACTTGACTAGAACTTCTTAGAATTTTATGAAAACACAGAATTATATGCTTTAAGGGATTTATTTGTCATAGTATTAAAAATCTAAGACCCAATAAAGTAATTGTGAAATTCTGAGTCGATTTAGCTATGTCCGTCTGTCTGTCTGTCTGTGAAAAAAATTCTCACGTTAAAACTAAGCCAAGGAGAGCAACCAAATTCACCAAAATATTTATTCTTATTCTAGACAATTTGTATTGAAAATCAGTAAAATTGGCTCACGACGTAAAAAGTTATTAGTAAAAATTTCGAAAAAATTACTTTTTTCGTAATTCTTCAGCTTTTTTCTCGGAAACTACAAAATATAATTCCATGAATTTGGTCACACATTATTATTTTCTACCAGGGATCCAATATGTTGAAAATTATGACAATGGATTCAAAATTTTCTATAGCCCCATACAAAGGTACATATTTCTGGAAATTAGTTTCTCGTTAATAACTCCCTCAAATACATCAATACAAATACAAAATTTTGTACACGTCAATATAATAGAAAAAGAAATCATACTACCAAAGATTTGTATCGTTCCACAATTGGTCATAGCTTCTATATAAGGTCCACTTCCGAAAATCACTTAAACGTACATATTTCATTTAATTATTAATTTGTCTTGAATATGTTTTGTGTACACACTAATCATAATACCAAAATTTTCCTGGATCGGTCCCTTATTAGTCATAGCTCCCATATAAGGTCCGCTCGCGAAAATCACTTAAACGCATATATTGCATTGAATTATAAACTTATCAGGATAAAATTCGATTTCCATTTGTTTTGTGTACAATAAAATTATTCAACCAAATTTCTTAAGGATGGGTTCATTATTGGTCATAACTCCTATTAATCTCCACTTAAGTACAAATATTTAATTAATTAATAAAGCAATTACAGTAAAATTTGACTTAAATTTATTATGTATACACAAAAATCATTATACGAAATTTTTTATATTTGGCCCATAATTGGTCACAACTGCATATAAGGTCCATTTCCGAAAAATACTTAAACGCAAATTGACAATCAAAGTTTTCGGCATAAAATTTGTATTCCTGAAAATCACTGAATACCACATAATTCGCTATTTAATGATAATATTTTGATAAAATTCTGTTCTGTGTATAGATAGATTATTTTGACAAAATGTTTTCAAGCTGACGTAATATTGATCATACTTCTGATTTACAGTCATTAAAATCGTTTCAAAAACCACTCAAACAAATTTAGTTCAATATAAATAATGATGTTAGAAAAATAGTCGACAGAAATATGTTTGTAAATACACAATTCGTTCTCCTAATTTTTTGGCATTTGCGTGATTGTTCCATAATAAGTCATGGCATTCGTACGAGGTCCACAATCGAAACTCAATATATAGCAAATATAGCACTCTAAATAGTTTGATATATACTGAACTTTAGTATTCGAGTGATTTTCAAAATAAGGCCTTAAGAAATATTGTTGTTCCTATAAAACTTGTTTATGATACATTTTACCAATACACTGCTATTATTAATCTGATCAATTATAAACCGATATTCATAAGATTTGGTAGAGAGATTTCGGATTGTAATAAACTTAGTTAACTCAAATTTCTTCGCTGTACTCGCATTTAATTACGTAATTTTTTTTTAAGCTGACCTTATTTAGGGGTAGGGTCAATTATAATCCACACTCCATAATATTTGGCAGAGAGATTATGTGTTGTAAGAAACTTATTAAGAATATATAATTTCATCGCTGAACTTTTTTAGAGTGTTAAAATTACTTGCTGGTAATCCATCGATACATTTATGTATCTTCTTCGTTGTACTCGTATTTTTAATACGAGTAAATAAGTAGAGTTAATAATGGATCAACATTCATAAAATTTAACAAACTTATTTATGTATTTTTAATTTCTATACTCATTTTTTTCAGATTCTTATAAAATTTTACAAAGAAATTTAAGTTCCTACAAAACATGTTTGTGCCGAATTTCATTACTACACTAAAAAAATTAATATCTAATATATACGAAAAATGTCGTACATTGTACGAATCGTTCGTTGTGTTCGTAATATATACGAAATTGTACGAAATATTTTAGTATAAGCAAAATATTCTTGAAAAAATGTATTTACATAAATTGAAAAAAATGAACTTTGAATAAATATGGTAAAATTTACGAAATATTAATTTATTCAAACATTTTTGTTCATTTTAAAATAAATTTTCCAATTTTAGTTCAAAATTATTCTCCACACGAATTTAAAATTTTTTTTTATGAAAATAATTCGTGAATAATATTATACTTTTTCTTAAATTTTATAAAAATGTTGTAGTTTTATTTAATCAAAATATAATTAATATCATTATGTTTAATTTCGCTAAAATTTAAGAAAAAAATATTACGAAAGGTTTTCGTACTTTCGGCGGGTAGGGTCAATTAAGGGCCGATTCCTATAAATGTTACATAAAGATTAAGGTTCCTATAAAACATGTTTGTGCCGAATTTTACCACTACAGATGCTTCAAGTCAGTTTTATCGTTAAAGTTTTTTTTCATAAAATTTTAAAAAGAGATTAAGGTTCTTATCCGAATTTCACCACTTAAGATGCTTCCTTAAGCCAGTTATGAGCGTTAAAGTCATTTTCTGAAGGGGACCTTATATGGTGGCTAGATGAAGTCGTGTTAACGTATGGACTTTATCATGTTTTCAACAGTTACCCAGACAGATGGCTTAGAATCGGCTATATCGTCTTAGAATCTAATGGGCACCCAGAATATATATATTTTTATGGACGAATATTTCGATGTGCTACAAACGGAATGACAAAAACAACAATAATGTTTTCTTGTGTATTTATCGAGGCTAAAGTTAAAAAAGACAATATAAAAACATTGGCTATATTGCTACTTTTAATAAGTACTTCAAAATATGAAAAGAATTTAATATTAAAAAATAAAATGTGTTGAAATGAGCAGACTACTTAAAAAGTCATCAATAACACTACATTATTAATTGTGATATGTTATATGATTAATAAAACGTTTACCAAGTAATTGTTGCAATGTTTTCATTTAAATGTTAACTATCTCGACAATATACCTACAGGCTCAAACTTAATTTCTTTAAATTTTACATAAGAAATTTATTCTGGGTTTTTTAGTGTACGTATCGTATGATCGACAATACTATCATATTGTTTTTATATTATTTGTATACCCTCCTCCACCATTAGTGGTGATAGATATAACTTTGTCATTCCGTGGATTTCGTTTGGATTTTTCTATATAAGACATGAGAAACCTCATTTCTAAAAGTACTTGATAAATTAGAAATGTATTAATATAAAAGTAGCTGGTGGAGGGTATTTAAGATTCGATCCAGCCGAATCTAGCTGCACTTTCAGAAAATGATTTTATCGCTAATAACGGGCTTAATCTCTTTGTAAAAGTTTATAAGGATTGGCCCATAATTGACCCTAAAGTCAGTAAATGATTTTAATGCTCATATCTGACCTTAAGAAGCAATAAAATTCGGGATAATAAAGTTTTATATTAACTAAAATAATTTTTTTAACTTTATGATAATAGGTCCATAATTAACTCTACCCCGCATACAAGGTCCCCTTCAGAAAATTATTTTCACGATTATTACAGACTCAAAAATGCGAGCACAGCGGTGGAATTCTATATAAATAAGTTTTGTGCGAGCAAAAAGCTCTCTATCAAATTTTATAACGATCGGTCCTTAATTGAACCTAGCCCCATATAAAGTCCCTTTCAGAAAATGACTTTAACCATAACCTCTCAACCAATTTTTATGACCCTAATTGATCCTACCCCACATATAAGGTCACCTTCAGAAAATTACTTTAATGATGATTCAAAATTGTTCATTAGAAAATTCTATTGTAGCAGTGTTATTCTACATAAACATGACTTGTGCTAGCCGAAAACTATTTATTAAATTTTATAGGGATCGGTCTGACCCTATCCTCCATATAAGGTCGCCTCTAGAGAGTGACCGTAAAGGGAGCCTTTAACGCTCATTACGTTTTTAAAATATGACTGGATATATGAAATTGAATTTAAACGAGTTTTTTGGGAACTGAAATCTTTCAACCGACTTTGATGAAGATGGATTGATAAATTAACACTTCAGAAAATTACTTTAACATTGATTATTACTGAAAATTACATAATTTATGTACAAAAGTTTCTGAAGATCTTATATAAGTAATTGACCTTTATATAAGATTTACTCCAGAAAAATACTTTAACGCTTCTCTATGGTTCCATATTACGGTACTGTTATATTATCTAAAATGTTTCAACTGAATTTGATTAGGATCGTTCGATAACTGATCCAAACCCCCATTATCGGTTTCCTTCAGAAATTAACTTTAAACCTCGATGAAATTCGTTACAAATTATTATTGTATAAACCGGTGAAGATAGGTCCATAATTGACATTTCTCTTCATATAACCACTCTTACAAAAAACAGTTTATGATTATAAAAATTGGACCAAAAAAAAATATATTTTAATTCAGAAGAGCACGGCCTATACGTAAGCCCTTATTAAAGACACTCTTCCAAATATTAGCCTGTTTTCATATGAATATTGACATACACTACTAATTAGTAATATTAAAATTTTTAATAATAACGTGATGTATTAGGTATCACTAGTTTAGCGCATTGCCTAAAAACGGATTTTTAATAATTTTTTTCTAACATACTACGTTTTTTAGCCATATTTTTTGGCTCACTTGTTCAATCAGAATAAAATCAGTTTACTGTTGGCAGTGAGTAAAATCCATTCATATTCTATTGTCAGTGAATAGATAATATATTTTTTAACAAATAGGTTGCTTTATGGCATTAAAAAGATTAAAATGATAAAATTCAAGGTATCTCAGGAATTTGGCCAAAATTGGCCAAATTCAGAATGTTAATCGCAATTGTATAAGAAAACACTTTGAATATTAAGGAGTGAGATCGAAAAATTCTTAACACACGTTTTTCATTACATTTTTCAACCAAAGTATTATTTGATTTTTTTTTTGATCAAGTTACCTTTGAAAAACATGTCAGTTATTATGTGTAATGTCAATTATATTAATTTTTTTGTTAATCTGATTAAAATGAGTGACCAGAAAAAAGTGCGTACTGAAATTATTAAATATTTTCAACTAAACCCAACTTGGTCTTACAAAAAGTTGGTTAAGCATACAAAGGTCTGCCGTCAAACTGTTTCCAATGTTATTAAACAGTACCGGGAGAACTTGTCAGTTGATAGAAAACCTGGTTCAGGTAGAAGGAATGGTCCACATGATGTTTCTAAAGCCAAAAAATAGAACGCATTTTCAAAAGAGCTCCCAACACATTCGGTAGGAAAGCAGCTCGATTAGCTCAGTGCTCGGACTATTTGGTACGAAAAGTTAAAGCTAATGCAGGTTTAAAAACATACAAGGCTCAAAAAGTTCCTGACAAGAACGCTGCTAAAAATTTAGAGGCCAAAAACAGAGCACGGAAATTGAAGTCAAGTTTTATAAAAAAATATTCTTGCTGCATAATGGATGACGAAACGTATGTTCTGGCAGATTTTTCGCAACTTCCAGGTCAAAAGTTTTATGTTGCTGATGCTCGAGGGAATGTTGAAGAAAAGTTTAGGACCCAAAAGCAGACAAAATTTCCCAGAAAGTTCTTGGTATGGCAAGCAATATGCAGTTGCGGCAAAAGAAGCCAATCATTTGTTACAACGGGCTCTATAAATACCGAAATTTACATCAAGGAATGTTTACAAAAAAGGCTGCTTCCATTCATAAGACTTCATAATGTGTCCACTTATTTTTGGCCTGACTTGGCATCCTGTCACTATGGTAAACAAGCCCTTGAGTGGTACAAGAACAATAATGTGGTATTTGTACCAAGAGAGGCAAATCCTCCAAACTGCCCGGAGCTAAGGCCAGTGGAGAGATATTGGGCTCTTGTTAAAAGAGAATTGAAGAGTACAAAAAAGGTGTCCAAAAGTGTGGTAGATTTTAAACGGAGATGGACTACATGTTCGAGCAAAGTGACAGAAAGCACTATAAAAACGTAAATGGAAGGGTTTCCGAAAAGGGTTCAAAATTTCATCACTAGTGATTAAAACTATAAAAATATTTTTTTTTTGTAAATTGTAATAATAATTTGAATCAAATAAAAAAAATAAAGCTGTAAGTTTAGTGGTTTCTTTTTTATAAACATATATGTATGTTAAGAATTTTTCGATCTCACTCCTTAAGAAAGCATAAATGGAACTTCATATAGAGTCAAAACAAAAGCAGCAAAAATTAGAGAAAAAGTGGAAGTTACAGCAAGCCTAGCTATAGTAAACGAATTGTAAGAAGGCTTTAGAAATATTAAAAAAATAATAAATTCACTCCAATTGCCACTCGTAATGTGTATAGGTCGGGCAGACAATATGACATAAAAGAAGCCTAAATTGAAGGAACTAAAAAGGCTTGGACGAAATTTCCTTGCCATTGCTTAAGAATCTTTATAACTCTTTATCATATAGAATTTTCGAAGTTATATCAAGTAAAGGCGGATATGTTCCTTAGTAAATCTTTTCTAAAACCTTGTAAAAATGTTTATAAAATAAAAAAGTTTCATTAAAAATGCAATTTGTTATTATTTTTGTCAATTAATTAAAAATTAATCAAAAAATTATTAAAAATCGGTTATTAAGTATTGCACTAATGTTTATCTATCTAATTTATAAAACATCATGATATTAATTAAATTTTTAATACAACCTAATTGGTCCATTATTTTTTGCAAAATATTAATTTGAATGTAAAAAAAAGTGAACGTATTTAAGTGAGCGGGAGTGTATGATAATAAAATTCAACATAAATCTAATAAATGAAGAAATTGCTTTGATAAAGTTTATTAATAAGGATACAATATTCGGTATGGCTGAATATAATACTATATTACTTCTTTCTATGTGTATTTTTGTTCCCCTACACCACTATGTGGTGATGGTATTATGAAATGAAATGAGGGTCCGTATGAAATTTTGCACATAGTCTACTTTTAGACCAAGGACGAACGTTATTGAAATTGATTAAAATCGATCCATAATTTTGCCAAGCCCACATGCAACCGTACCCCCGAGAAGTTCTTTTGGGCTTAAAATAACGTTAAATGTTTTACTATATCAACCAAAATCAGCAAAACTGAGTTTAATAACACTTTTAACGACACTACCGATTTTGTAATGATCGGACCTTAGCCCATATACAACCTCTTTTCAGAAAATGACTTGAAAATCAAATTTCATTTATAAACACTAATAACACGATTATATTATTACGAAATAATTTTGAAGTAGACGTAAATTAATCTACAAAATTTATATTATTTTTATTTACCTCTTTTCCCCCATGAGCCCTCTCATATAAAATCTTTTCTTTGTCAAAAAAAAAAACAAATAAATGCTTTGTTAATTGAAAAAATCAACATTTAAAACAAATCGACTGCACCATGCCTGACTATACATTCAAACTTGCTCTAATTTAAAGTTACTTGATTAAATTGCAAAGACTTTTGTATTCATGTTTAAAATGCAATTAAACATTTTCCCCCATATTCATTAACAAATTTTTATTTTATAAACGATTTATAAATTAAATTTCGTATGAAAATTTTGTTTTATAAACCTTTTTTCTTCTAACAATTTTCTTTAATTTATTAAAATGCGTATTTCTATTTTAGCTATTTTTGTTTCCTTATATTTAAACACTTTATGTTATTTATCAGATTAGGCTCTCTATTTCGTTCTATATAATTATATTTTCCAGAAAATGCGTAGCTATTAGTGTATTCAATTATTCGGGGGTTTGTCTTATTCGGTTTATTCGACAAATAATTATTTGATGTTTTAAGTTGGCCGGTTAATAATCGGATAATTCAAAATTATTCGGTTAATCGAATAAAAGGAAAGTGGATGTTTTTTTGATAATATTATTTCTTTTCTGCAATATTTTTTTTTTACCATAACACACAAAATTATAATTTTCTATTTCTTTAAATTCAGGTCTATTAATGTTTGTTAATTAAGTTTTTTTCTCAAATATTGGAATTTTTTATTTTCATGTGAAGTTCTCTTCTATATTAAGAAATTAATTTAATTTATGTTTTTGAGATTTATCAACGAGTATTGCTGAAGAACTTTTTAAAAATACTTCATAAACACAACACTTTTCTCCAAAACTGAATGTAGAAGTAAAGGCGATGTCACTATTTTAAAAATTTCTTTTTAGTAATTTCTAGAAGTATGTAAATCAGAACAACTTATTACAATGTTTCTGAAGTATTGTTATACAAATCAACCAACAAATATTCTTCATTATAGAAAAGAAATTAAGGAATTAATACATAAAATATGTATTATATAAATATTGATCTTTGTATAAGTATACAGTAATTTTACGGTTAAATAATAAGTTTTTTTAATCGGTTATTTGATATAAATTATACGGTTTATTCGTTATTTGAAATTCGGAAATTTTCATTTATTCGAGCGATTAATCGTCAAAAATTGATCGATATCTCCACTCATAGTGGTAGAGGGTATAATTATGTATATATGAAAGAAAAGTTACATACATTTGTTTACTAGATTATAAATAATTTTATTTATGAAATTATAATTATTATTATTATTATTATTTATAAAGTTATTTATAAAATTAAATTGTTTTTAACAGAATTAGTACTGGTGAATTATTTTTTTATGTATATTGTTATTATCAGGGCAAGGCCAGAATGTCATCGATTTGTAATAGTATATTTTTGCATATTTATAAATGCATAAATTACATATTTTGCTTTAAATTGCATATTTATATCAATCTCATTGCGAATTTGCTGTCAGATAATAATAGGTAAAAATTTTGTCAAAAATTAGTTCATCCAATCAGCGTATACGTTTTGACGAAATATTTATATGAATTAAATATTACTAATACGCACAGTTTCATTATTGATTTTCGAAGAATTTGTTAGTATGCCTTTGGCGTGTTATATTGAAAGATTGATTTTGTCATTTTATCTATACCATCTATAGGTATGTAATTAAGATAAAAATCTAGAAAAATTATTAATTCTGATATATTATGATGTAGTACTTTTCGTAAAATATATAGTATTTTTAGGAATTATATCTTAATATTGATTTATTTCATTTCGTTAAACATTTAATCTTTCTTTTTCTAGAAAACACATTTATTGTGATAATAACAGTTTTAAAATAATATGAAACAGAGAGTTTGAAATTTCGATTATGTGAAACCAAAAATGTAATAAAATATTTACAAACAGCTTTCTTTAAAAATAATGTAATTAATATTACAGAATTATATATTATATAGCTACTAGGGTATTCAAACGATTAATCGTCGATCGGTTAATCGATCAATTTTTGACGATTAATCGCTCGAATAAATGAAAATTTCCGAATTTCAAATAACGAATAAACCGTATAATTTATATCAAATAACCGATTAAAAAAACTTATTATTTAACCGTAAAATTACTGTATACTTATACAAAGATCAATATTTATATAATACATATTTTATGTATTAATTCCTTAATTTCTTTTCTATAATGAAGAATATTTGTTGGTTGATTTGTATAACAATACTACAGAAACATTGTAATAAGTTGTTCTGATTTACATACTTCTAGAAATTACTAAAAAGAAATTTTTAAAATAGTGACATCGCCTTTACTTCTACATTCAGTTTTGGAGAAAAGTGTTGTGTTTATAAAGTATTTTTAAAAAGTTCTTCAGCAATACTCGTTGATAAATCTCAAAAACATAAATTAAATTAATTTCTTTATATAGAAGAGAACTTCACATGAAAATAAAAAATTCCAATATTTGAGAAAAAAACTTAATTAACAAACATTAATAGACCTGAATTTAAAGAAATAGAAAATTATAATTTTGTGTGTTATGGTAAAAAAAATATTGCAGAAAAGAAATAATATTATCAAAAAAACATCCACTTTCCTTTTATTCGATTAACCGAATAATTTTGAATTATCCGATTATTAACCGGCCAACTTAAAACATCAAATAATTATTTGTCGAATAAACCGAATAAGAGAAACCCCTGAATAATAGCTACGCATTTTCTGGAAAATATAATTATATAGAACGAAATAGAGAGCCTAATCTGATAAATAACATAAAGTGTTTAAATATAAGGAAACAAAAATAGCTAAAATAGAAATACGCATTTAAATAAATTAAAGAAAATTGTTAGAAGAAAAAAGGTTTATAAAAAAAAATTTTCATACGAAATTTAATTTATAAATCGTTTATAAAATAAAAATTTGTTAATGAATATGGGGGAAAATGTTTAATTGCATTTTAAACATGAATACAAAAGTCTTTGCAATTTAATCAAGTAACTTTAAATTAGAGCAAGTTTGAATGTATAGTCAGGCATGGTGCAGTCAGTTGGTTTTAAATGTTGATTTTTTCAATTAACAAAGCATTTATTTGTTTTTTTTTTTGACAAAGAAAAGATTTTATATGAGAGGGCTCATGGGGGAAAAGAGGTAAATAAAAAAATATAAATTTTGTAGATTAATTTACGTCTACTTCAAAATTATTTCGTAATAATATAATCGTGTTATTAGTGTTTATAAATGAAATTTGATTTTCAAGTCATTTTCTGAAAAGAGGTTGTATATGGGCTAAGGTCCGATCATTACAAAATCGGTAGTGTCGTTAAAAGTGTTATTAAACTCAGTTTTGCTGATTTTGGTTGATATAGTAAAACATTTAACGTTATTTTAAGCCCAAAAGAACTTCTCGGGGGTACGGTTGCATGTGGGCTTGGCAAAATTATGGATCGATTTTAATCAATTTCAATAACGTTCGTCCTTGGTCTAAAAGTAGACTATGTGCAAAATTTCATACGGACCCTCATTTCATTTCATAATACCATCACCACATAGTGGTGTAGGGGAACAAAAATACACATAGAAAGAAGTAATATAGTATTATATTCAGCCATACCGAATATTGTATCCTTATTAATAAACTTTATCAAAGCAATTTCTTCATTTATTAGATTTATGTTGAATTTTATTATCATACACTCCCGCTCACTTAAATACGTTCACTTTTTTTTACATTCAAATTAATATTTTGCAAAAAATAATGGACCAATTAGGTTGTATTAAAATTTTAATTAATATCATGATGTTTTATAAATTAGATAGATAAACATTAGTGCAATACTTAATAACCGATTTTTAATAATTTTTGATTAATTTTTAATTAATTGACAAAAATAATAACAAATTGCATTTTTAATGAAACTTTTTTATTTTATAAACATTTTTACAAGGTTTTAGAAAAGATTTACTAAGGAACATATCCGCCTTTACTTGATATAACTTCGAAAATTCTATATGATAAAGAGTTATAAAGATTCTTAAGCAATGGCAAGGAAATTTCGTCCAAGCCTTTTTAGTTCCTTCAATTTAGGCTTCTTTTATGTCATATTGTCTGCCCGACCTATACACATTACGAGTGGCAATTGGAGTGAATTTATTATTTTTTTAATATTTCTAAAGCCTTCTTACAATTCGTTTACTATAGCTAGGCTTGCTGTAACTTCCACTTTTTCTCTAATTTTTGCTGCTTTTGTTTTGACTCTATATGAAGTTCCATTTATGCTTTCTTAAGGAGTGAGATCGAAAAATTCTTAACATACATATATGTTTATAAAAAAGAAACCACTAAACTTACAGCTTTATTTTTTTTATTTGATTCAAATTATTATTACA
>NC_060950.1:34208641-34223664 GCF_022045245.1 Lucilia cuprina | reverse complement strand
CTCCCCTCTTTCAGCTAAACGGAGGAGGAGGGCGGCAGATGCTGCTTTGGAGTGGTGAGAGGGCGGTACCTCCCATATTAATTAAAAACAAAAATTGTTTATCTGGGAAACTAATAAAACTAAATTCTTAAAATTTTGCACGAAGAACTTTAATATTCATCTGTAAATTTTTTTAGAGAAATGAGAGGACTTTCATCTGGGGGGGTCTCAACATGAATAAAATAGAAAAATTCATATATCTGAGAAACTATTAGAGCTAGAATCTTCAAATTTTATATGAATAACTTTGACATTCATGTGAATATTTAGAAAATAACGGGCGGACTTTCAAGATCGTTAAGTGGGTTTTTATTTATACTAGAGAGTAAAAAAAATATTGTATATCCCAAGGCATTAGAATAAGATTTATTCTTTAAGACTAAAGGTATACATTAAATTTTAGCATGTAAGAAGTAAATATATCATTAATATATTATTTTAGAATTTAAATGAAATATATTGTCATCAAAAAAAATTTAATAAACATTTAAGAAAAATTTTATAATTTAGTAGCTTTGTGCAACTTTTTAAAAAGAATTAAGTTTATTTAACATAATTATGAGCTAAAAAGCATACGGTAGGAGGCTATATGAACCTATATCGTTCGTCCTTGGACCAATAGAAACATACGTACCTACTTTCATCATATTTTCAATATAGCAACATGGATACACAGTTAAGTGGATGGACAGATGAACATAGCTTAATTTGGAAACGATTCGGAGATGATTGGTATACTTATGTACTGGGTGTTACAAACACCCAGGGTATAACAAAAGCAAAATACTGAAATAAAATATCTCATTAATAAATTTCCATACTAAACTTTTATGATAGATATCGTTTTTCATTCTCTTTATTATTACAGAACAAAATATGTAATTCAATGAATTTTAATATTATTCTCCAAGACAATTACAACAATCATTTTAATCTGTATAAAAATAATAAAAAATCTATTTAAATGCCCCGCTAATTGAAATGAACAAAAGAACTAAATTATTCACAAAAATTGACTAAAAAATACACAAAAACAATTTAAAATGTTTGCAAGTTCATCCATTCCAAAAGGAGTTTCCATGGAAAATCAAGAAAAAACATAAATAAAAGCTATATTCGGCTGTGCCGAATCTTAAATACCCTCCATCAGCTACTTCTATGTTATAACTTTTCTAATTGATCAAATATTTGTAGAAATAAGTTTTCTCAAGTCTTTAATAGAAAAAATCCCAAAAGTTAAATGTATTACAATTCGAAGATTTATTGAACATTTTAAATTTAGTAATTTGCATGTGTGAAAGATTTAGAAATTTTCAAAAAAAAAAAAAAAAAAAAATACATATATACTTAATTTTGTTCTACACAAAATTCTGTTCAACACAAATTGATAAGGCTCTTTAAATACGGTTAAAGCGCTTTTAGGGGTTGGACCTAGTATAGGAGAAATAGAATTTTTGTGTAGAAAACTATTATTTTTGCCAAAATATGTATCAATAGCTTTATTTAATATAAATTTTCGAAAAGGACTTTGTAAGGGAGCTATGTCCAAATCTAAGTGATTTTCTGAGTGCTACGACCAAATAACTTAACATAACTCATTACTAAATTAAGATATCCATATAAAGTTTGGCACAAGTGTTGCTCATATACAGAGAAATAATATTGTGAAATATTTTTCCGATCGGTCCATAATTGGTCATAGCTCCCATATAAGGTCCCTTTTAAAAAAGCACACATACAAGGTTCCCTTCAGAAAATCAGAAAAAAACGCACATAACTGATAACTAGACATTTACATTTAGCAAAAATATTGCTCTTATATATATATATATATATATATATATATATATATATATATATATATATATATATTATATATATATTATATATAATATTATATATATATATATATTATATATATATATATATATATATATATTATATATATATATATATTATATATATATATATATAAAGAGCAATATTTTTGCTATATATATATATATATATATATATATATATATATAGAGCAATATTTTTGCTAAATGTAAATGTCTAGTTATCAGTTATGTGCGTTTTTTTCTGATTTTCTGAAGGGAACCTTGTATGTGTGTTTTTTTAAAAGGGACCTTATATGGGAGCTATGACCAATTATGGACCGATCGGAAAAATATTTCACAATATTATTTCTCTGTATATGAGCAACACTTGTGCCAAACTTTATATGGATATATATATTATATATATATAATATATAATATATATATATATATATATATATATATATATATATTATATATATATATATATATATATATATATATATTATATATATATATATATATAATATATATATATATATATATATATATATATATATATATATATATATATAAGAGCAATATTTTTGCTAAATGTAAATGTCTAGTTATCAGTTATGTGCGTTTTTTTCTGATTTTCTGAAGGGAACCTTGTATGTGTGTTTTTTTAAAAGGGACCTTATATGGGAGCTATGACCAATTATGGACCGATCGGAAAAATATTTCACAATATTATTTCTCTGTATATGAGCAACACTTGTGCCAAACTTTATATGGATATCTTAATTTAGTAATGAGTTATGTGCGTTTAAGTTATTTTCGGGAGGGGACCTTGTATGGGAGGTATGATCAGCTATGGACTGATGGAAAAAAAGTCTTAGTAATATTTTTGTGTATATTAGAAATACTTGTACCAAATTTTATATGGATATCTTAATTAAGTAATGAGTTATACCCGTTTAAATGTTTTTCGGGAGGGGAACTTGTATGGGAGCTATGACCAATTATGGACCGATCGGAAAAAGATTTCACAGTAAAATTTCTATATGTGAGAACAATGCTTGTACCAAATTTTATATGGATATCCTAATTTATTAATGAATTATGTGCGTTTAAGTGATTTTCGGGAGGGACCTTGAATGGGAGCTATGACCAATTATGGACCGATCCAAAGAAACTTTCATGGTTATATTTTTGTAAATAAGAGCAATAACTGTACTAAATTTTATATCGATATCTTAATTTCGTAATGAGTTATGCGCGTTTAAGTGATTTTCGGGAGGGGACCTTATATTGGGGCTATGAGCAAATATGGACCGATCGAAAAAATCTTTCATTATATTATTTCTGTATATAAGAGCAATACTTGTACCAAATTGTATACGGATATCTTACTTATGTAATGAGTTATGCGAGTTTAAGTGATTTTCGGGAGGGGATCTTGTATGGGCGCTATGACCAATTTTGGACCGATCTTAAAAATTTTTCACCATAACATTTCCTTGCATATAAGCAATACTAATTCCAAATTTTATATGAATATCTTTATTAAGTAATGAGTTATGTGCGTTTAAGTGATTTTCGTGAGGGGACCTTTTTTGGGAGCTATGTCTATTTACGGACCGATCCAGGTTTTTTCTCTTTCAGTGTAAAATTTTGTGAAGATATCAACATTCTGACGGAAGTTATTAACAAAAAACTAATTTTCAGGGATTATGAACTTTTGTATGGGAGGTATATGGAATTATGGACCAATTCTGGCAATTTGCAGCAATAATCAAGGTCTTATGTAGAAACGAATGTGTAATGATTTTTATGAAATTATCTTTCAGAAAATTACATAAGAATGTATAAAAAATGCTTATTTTTTCGGAGTCGTTTTAAATTTTGATTCATAACTTTTCTAGATGTAAACCGAATTTACCCATTCTCAATACCACTGATAATAGTGAATACTTTGGCTGAATTTCGTTAATTTATATTGCGTTTTAACGCGTGTTTTACACAGACAGACAGACAGACAGACAGACAGACAGACGGACGGACGGACATAGCTAAATCGACTCAGAATTTCAAGTAAAATTTAAAGATTTAAGCTCTAATAGTTTCTCAGACATACGAATTTTTCTATTTTATTTATATAGGGGCTCCAAGCCCTCATGGGTAGTCCGCCAATTTATTACCCAAAGTGTTTACATGGATGTTAATATTATTAAACGAATATTTGTATTTAATTATTATGGGAGGTGCAACGCCCCCTAAAGCTAGTCCGCCGACTTTTTACCCCATATAATCATATTGACACAAACTTGCCATCCGACAAAATTTTAGGACTCTAACTATTATATTATCTCAAGATACACGAATTTTTGTATTTAATTAATATGGGTGGTGCTGCTCCTCTCATGGATAGCCCGCCAATTTATTACCCAAAATGTTTACATGGATGTTAAAGTTATTCGTGCAAAAACTTAAAATTCTAACTGTAATGTTTCCAAGAAAAACGAATTTTTGTATTTAATTAATATGGAAGGTGCCGCTCCCCTCATAGATAGTGCGTCAATTTATTACCCAAAATGTTTACAGGGATGTTAAAATTATTCCAAGATTTTAACAGTAATAGTTTCCAAGATAAACGAATTTTTGTATTTAATTAATATGGAAGGTACCACGCCCCCTATTGACACTAAAGTGCATCCGATAGTGGAATCTGAACCGATTTTAAGTTTCTTCACGGATTTAGAAAGCAGAAGCTCATATATAACGATTGAGTAACCTGGAGAGATATGTGTGCATTTCATCAGC
This sequence comes from Lucilia cuprina, assembly GCF_022045245.1. Classification (NCBI taxonomy): domain Eukaryota; kingdom Metazoa; phylum Arthropoda; class Insecta; order Diptera; family Calliphoridae; genus Lucilia; species Lucilia cuprina. Next base: position 34,219,000 of record NC_060950.1, on the reverse strand, counting down.
AAACATACTTTTTATTTTAGTTTTTCACCGTTGTCCAAGTTTGGAGATGTTTTTTGAAAGTATTTTACTTATATAGGAACCGTACTATATATTAATTGATTATTCATGATAAAAACGCAACTTTGTTTTTAAAAATCCGTTAGCAATTGACGACGGTATTGATCTTTTTCTGAAACTTATTTTCCGAAAGATGCTTTATATGCGAGACAGAGCTAAATATTGGCCGATCCTCATACAATTTGGTTAAAGGGTTTAAATTTATATAAAAGTTATTTACTATGAATTTCATCGTGATTGATGTTATTAAGGGAATTATGGAATTAAAATCGTTTGCTTAAGGAGGATTTGCATGGGAACTAGAGTCAGATACGGTCCGATCTATACAAAAATCGGTATAATTGAGTTTGCTGTATTCTTTAGTAATTCTGCTGATTCTTTAGACAATACGGTTTTATTTAATCCTTGTCTCCATACAAACGCTCCTTTAGAAAATGACTTGAATTCCATAAATCTCCTCTTAATATAAATTTATATAAATTGCTAACTGATTTTTAAAAACAAAGTTGCGTTTTCCTCATGAATAGACATGCATTTCTAATCAATTAATGTATAGTACGATTCCTATATAAAATACTTTCAAAAAACATCTCCAAACATGGACAACGGTGCAAAACTAAAATAAAAAAAATGTTTGCTAATGAAATGCACACTTTCATTCTAGGTTACTTAAACGTTATATATGTCATTATAATTTATTGTTCTACTGGGATCCACCTTTTAGTGTCACTTCCCAAGTATTTCAATTTTCGTTTATTTTATCTCACTGTGTAATTTGTTTATAAGAAATATCTTTAAAGTATTGTTTAGCTGCATAATATCCAGCAATGGTGTATATTAAACGAGAGTTTTCAGCCCTGAACTCTTTCCGTTAAACAGAGTAACGGGTATAGGATGATTGTCTAAGAATTATATATATGCATGTTTTGTAGGGATATGACACATAATTTAATGTATTATAAAAAGACCAGCAAAATCTGCAATTTGATAGTGGATATGAAAACCTGAGGGGTTGAGATATCCATGAGAGGTTGAGATATCCATTACTTAAGGAAAAAGCAGTTTTTGGGTTGAAGTACTTCATATTATTCTAAATATATATTTTTAGGATTTTTATAATCCAATATAAACTAGCAAACATCCCACGGGAAGCTTAAATATTATAAAAATTCTTTGATGTTAAAATATCTTGAATAAAAATATTATGAAATGGCAAGTATGAATGTATAGTAAGACATTGCCGACTATATGATACCCTACACCAGTCAGTATGTTTAAAAGGTGGATAACTTAAAAAAATAAAACATTTAATTTGTTCTTGAGGCGTATTGATTAATATTTTTACGTATTATTGACATAGAAAAGAGATTTTCAACAAAAGGGCTCAGAGGGGAGTAAGGGTAAATATGGGCCTATCCTTATAAGTTTTGGTAGGGGAATTCACGTCTACCTTAAAGTTATTTATGTAGATTTTAATAGTTTTATTAGAAATTATAAGTGAATTTTGACCTTCAAGACATTTTCTGTAGGGGAGTTTGTATGGGAGCTAGGGTCAAATGAGACCCGATCACTATAAAAATTAGTACTGTCATTTATCGTTCTATAAAACTAAGTTTTGCAGATTTTGTTGATATAACATTTAACGTAATTATAAGCCTAAAGGCCCGATTCGGGTGGTACGGTTGTATGAGGGCTAGGCGAAATAATGGACCGATTTCAACCATTTTCAATTCGTCCTTGAACCGAGAAAGGAGTATGTGCCAAATTTCATCAAATTATTTTAAAAATTGCGACCTGTAGCGTGCGCACAAGGTTTATATGGACACACAGACAGACGGACGAATGGACAGACAAACATAGCTAAATCGACTCTGAAAGTGATTCTGAGACGATTGGTATACTTTAATGTGAGTCTAGAACCAATATTTTTGGGTGTTACAAACATCAGCACAAACGCATAATACCCTCCCCACTATAGTGGTGTAGGGTATAAATACATAAATCAATAATTCATTTTCCAGCATTAAATCAAAACCGTAAAATAATGTACCTAAATACAAATATAAAATGTAGTAAAGTATCTAAACTGACATATACAACACACCCTGAGTTCTTAAACTTAAAAACAAGACAAAATGACAGGTTTAGTAAACAGCAGCAATTGTTATAGAATACAATAAATAATGGTTCAAAAAGGCACAGTGAAATATAATTTTGTTTCCTGTTTGTTAAAGCTTTAAGAATTTCTAAAATTTCATTTGATATATTCTATTCACTATAAACACGAAACGCAATTTTATTAAAAAAGGAAACGGCATTTTATCTGTAATATTGTGGGATGATATATATTTGTGTGATGAAGGCGTTAACTGGGAATGATGGGAATGTTGTAAATGTGTTAGAAATGATAATGAGCCAAATAAAACTGATAGCAAATTAAGCTATGCGTAAATGACAAAACAAAAAAACAAACATAAAGGCATGAATAAAAAAAGAGGAAAAACTGAAGCAAAATACTCTAGAATCAAAAGCTTTGCTTTGCTTCACCTCGATACACCGATGGGATAGGATGTATATAAACTGGGACATGTAATTATCCGATTCATATAAACAAAATTTATTACACATACAGTAAAACAAATTGCAAAGAATATGATATGTGTTTTTTAAATTGGACAATTTAGAGAGTAGGGCTAATATGTTAAAAGAATTAATTCCCTTTCAACTATAGAGATCAAGGTTAAAAACTTACACGAAATGTTACTTGCTGATTGGAATTATATATTTGTATGGTAAAAAAAGTTACGACAAGAAACTATAATGTACGTCTGTCTGTGTAAAACATGCTGACGATAAAACGAAGCAATATTTTTTTATCAAAATCAAGATTTCTTTACATATTCTTATACAGCAATAAAGTGCAATGAAATCACAAAATTTTTATTAAAAAATTTATATTTGTTGAAAATTGTAGGAATATATACGTCCTCCATAAATGTAAATATTCTCAAAAATGAATTATACCCTACACCTTCTTTTGTATATTGGTTTAGAATCGTTTTCTATGTCGATGTCCGTACGTCTAGTATTTAGACCTTACATGTATGGTGTTGGAAGCGGAATAGTTTCTCAACCATAAAGTTATATGATTCACAAATCTGTTAATTTTTGCTTTGCCGAGTTTCAATAAAATAAATTAAAAATATTATTTCAAGAAGCTTATATATTATTACATTTTTTTAATTCGTTTAACAGTAAATTTTGCTCGAATATCTGATAAAAGTTAGAAATTTATATCACAGCTCAAATTATACTGTGTATTGCTAAAAAATTGTAAAACTTATTCAATAGAAAATTTTGCTGTGATGTGATGGTGACTATGTAAATTAAATGTTATGCTTTGGGCGTGTAATGTACACATGCATATGTATAAAATAGTGTGTGTGCGTTGATGGCACATAAAATGTAATTTGTTTTTGTAAAATTACAAAGCAAATATGTTAGTTTTAATATTCATCGAAATAAAATATAAATTGTGTTATATATTTTAGGGTGTTGCTTAAATAGAATTCTACTAATGATTGAGGATTATCGGATGCATTAAATTTAAATACTGACTATTCTTTAAAGATTAAAACTATTAACAACTGTGATCAACATTAGTAAAAAAAGGAATTTTTATCAAAAGGATAAATTAAATTATTATTTGGGAAATTAAAGCTGAAAGCTGTACATGTAAAAAGTAAAATGCTAAAAGAATGTAAATAATAAAACTAAATTAAAAATTTGTATATTAGAATTTAATGTAAATATCTATATAATTATTAAAATTAACCTTTTTCAATACTTTAAAACTTAACAATAAAACTTCATGTTGGTTCCAAAAAAAAAAAAAAACAAAATATTCACCCCTCAACAACTTGTATATGTAAAGCGAAATATGTTTCTGGCTCTTTGTTAACAAAAAAGGGCAAAAACATTTAGAAATCATTTATCTCTTATTTCCGCTTTGATTAGTAAAGGAAATATATTTTTTTTAGTTTTATATTTTGAGAGAAGATATATGTGTGTATACATATATATACAGCATTTTCCATTGAATTTGTCGAAAATAGTATAGTATTTGATTGGTCTTATTAAATTTCTCATTTGTACAATTCCCCAAATTTGCTCAAAGTGCCTCAAGAATCCACTTATTATGTATTGAATTTACTATTAGTCTCTTATTAATACAATTTAATTTTTTATATACGTTTTTGTATTTTTTGAGTTAAAAATCATTTCGTAAAAAAACATTTTAACTTTAAATCTGTTTGACAACATAATTTCTATAAATATATATTATACAATAGCTTTTTGTACCCGGCGTTGCCCGGGATTTTGAAGGATTTGTAATAATAACTCTATAGATCTATGCATGCAAATTAATATTGAATTTGCTTTTAACTCCTGAAACTAATATTTTGAATACTAATACTTTAAATTTCGGATTTTTAATAATCCGAAATATATTTCCCTTAAATATATTTCCTTAAGGAGCCTTCATACGATCACACTTTATATACGTATAGTCTAATAAAACTCCCTTTTTAATCCAAATTAATTTTTAATTTTTTAAATATACCTTTTTACTGATTATAGCAAAATAATTCTCAGGTATTTGCATATTTCCGAAAATGAACCTAAACTTTACATAATTACCCGTTTTTACCCGTTAAGTTTGCATTACCCACATGGCTATTTCCCTTTCCCAATACATATTTTGACACTTTAAAAGTTTAATCGAAAGTATTTAGCTTTAGAACAGGCAAACATTTTTAAGGACAATAAAGTGTATTTCCAGTTTTTCTTAATTTCCCCCAATTTTTACCTGTTTTGATCAAACTTTTACGGAACAGACGGAACTTTGCATGTAAAAATTTCTTACATTTCATAGATATATAAATTGAGAATTTTTTCTAGTTAGAATATACAAAAATCTGTTTTCAAGCACAAAAGTACCGATTTCCAAGTTTTTAGACGTTTTCCCAATTTTTGATATAAGTTTTGTTCCAACTTTCGCAACGGAGCTTTCATTATACATACATATTTCTGACATTTTACAATGGTAAATAGAAAATATTTTCATATTAAAATAGCCAAAAATAATTTTTAATGCACAAAAGTACCAATTCCGTTTAGGTGTGATTGACATACAAATAAATATACAAATAAGCAAATAAACAACTAAAGAAATAAACAAACAAACAAACTTACAAATAATTTTATAATACATATAATACATATTACCTACTTGATGTAAGTTTTTCCTGAAACCTATTGCTGATTTATAATAAAATAATAATTTAGTTAATTTTATTAAGGTTCAAACAAATTCCAAAACAATAATTAATTAACAGTTTTCTACAGTTTAGTTTGAATTTTTAAAAAATTCCCATCCCAAGAAAAATTTTAGAACTTGTTCTAAAAACTACTAGTTCTAGAACGAGTGAAAACAAAACCACTTCAGATTCTTAAGCAACAGCCTTGGAACTAGTAGTTACGCCATTACTTCTGGAACCCGTTCTTTAGAATATTGTTGTGGTTTTTAAATACTTCTAAATAGTTTTCAAGGAACTATTTCTTTGAAACTAGTTATACATTACTACTACACTAGTTCCAACAACGTCTTGGAATCAATTAAAAAAAATGTCAACAAATTAAATTTTTTTTTGGCCACAACTATAAAAATATTTTTTTACATTGAAAATGTATTATATATTAATTTGTGATAACTTTACATAAACTTTCGCGTTTTTAACCCTCTTGTGACCAATTGGATGTATTTTTGAACAGACCATTTGTACTTTAACGGGCAGGTTATGTTAAAATTAATTAATGGCAAATGTTTCCCAACAAATTGGTCTAATTTAGATTTATTATATTACTTATTCTCAACACTTCTAACCATTTTGTTTTATTCTTAATTAAATATCCTATAAAAATTGGAACAAAAAATAATATCTAAACAAGTTAGAGTGCTATATTCGGCTGTTCCGAGTCTTAAATACCCTACACCAGCTGCTTTTATATTAATAATTTTTTATTTGGTGAAATATTTGTGAAAATAAGTTTTCTTATGTTTTTTAATAGAAAGAACATTACAAACACCATCTTTTATATGTTATTAACGCCCTAAAATATGATTTAGCGATATTTAATAATTTGCATGTGAGTGAAATGTTTAATAAAAACGAAGATAAAAATTTTGCATTGAAAATTTGCATACTAAACATAAAATAAGCAACTATTATCTTCATTAATAAGGAGATAATTGTTTATAATTATAGTTATGATAATTTAACTAGATTAATATTGTGGAAATGGCTTTCGATGGAATTTTGTGGTGTTTCATTGCTTCGTTTTAACGTGAGCGTGTTTTATACCGACAGACAGGCGGACATATCTAGATCGACTCAGAATTTCATAAGGATCAAGAATATATACATACTTTGTTGGGTCTTAAATGAATATTTCCTAGTGTTACAAACGGAATGACAAACTGATATATACCCTCTATCAACCCTGATGGTGGTCTAGGGTATAATAAAGCATTTGATTTGTTTTTTAACTTAATTTCGGAATATTTTTTTTATTTTTTTTTTGACAAAAAAGAGATTTTTTACAGGTGGGATCAAAGGGGAGTAGGGCAAAATATGGCCCTGTCCTTATAAAAGTTGGTGGGGGGAGTTAAGTCTACTTCAATATTATTTATGTAGAATTTAAAAGTGTAATTATTGTTTGTAAGTGAATTTTGACCTTTAATTCATTTTCTGAAGGGGAATTTGTATGGGGGCTAGGGTCAAATGAAGCCCGATCATTACAAAAATTGGTAGTTTCATTTAAAGTTCTATAAAACTAAGTTTTGTCGACTTTTGTTGACAATAGGCTTCGTCCCTGTGCCAAAAAAACATGCTTGGTCCAAATTTGATCAAATTATCTTGAAAATTGCGGCCTGTACACTGCGCACAAGGTTTACATGGATAGCCAGCCAGCCGGACTGTCGGACATGTCTTAATCGACTCAAAAAATGATTCCGAATCGATATTTTAAGGTGGGTATTGGACCAATATTATTGTGTGTTATAAACATCAGCACAAATGTATAATACCCTCCCCACTATAGTGGTGAATGGTATAATTATGATAAGGTTGTTGCATATATTCCCCTAAAAAAACATGCATTGTCGTATCGAAGTTAAAATAATATTATAATCAATAACAACCTAGGCCTTTATATATCAGGGTATATATCAGTTCGTTATTCCGTTTGTAACACTAAGAAATTGAAAATCAACAGGATCGAAAATCAACAGGATCGGTGTAATAGTTTCAGAGTTATGAGTAAAAATTTAAGATAACCTCGAAAAAAATTGCGATTTTTCACATATTTATTTGTACTTTTTACAAAAGCTACTGCAGATAAATTGATGAATTTTGTCAGAGATACATCTATTGGTGCCAGAATTAACATTGTTTAAAATCGTAAAAATTGGTTCATAATTTCATATACCTCCCATACAAATGTACATATTCCCGGAAAATGTGTTTATTGTTAATAACTTCCGTTACAATATAGATATTTTCACAAAATTTTACAAATTAAAGTTTTATGTCAATACAATTCATATCAAGGAAAATATTTTTCCATTACTTTTATATACATAAATGTTAACGTAAGATTTTCTTCCGATCAGTCCACAAGTGGTCATTACCTAATTGAAATATTTATACAAAATTTGCTACAAATATTAGTTTTATATACATAAATTTTACCTTAAAATTTTCTTCCGATCGGTCCATAATTGGTGATAGCTTCAATACAAGGTCCCCTCCCGAAAATCACTTAAACGCTCAAAACTCATTACCTAATTGAGATATTTATACATAGTTTGCTACAAATATTACTTTTATCTACATAAATGTTACCTTAAAATTTTCTTCCGATCGGTAAACAATTGGTCATAGCTCCCATTCAAGGTCCCCTCCCGAAAATCATTTAAACGCTCATAACTCGCTACCTGATTAAGATATTTATAAAAAAATTTGTTACAAATATAATTTTTATCTACATAAATGTTACCGTAAAATTTTCTTCCGATCGGTCGACAATTGGTCATAGCCCCCATACAAGGTTTCCTCCCGAAAATCACTTAAGCGCACATAACTCATTACCTAGTTAAGATATTTATACAAAATTTGGCACAAATATAATTTTTATATACATAAATGTTTTTTTCCGATCGGTCTACAATTGGTCATAGTTGCCATACAAGATTCTCTCCCAAAAATTGCTTCAACGACCATAACTCATTAAATAATTAAGATATTTATAAAAAATTTCGCAAAAATATCACATTTATAGACGCAAATGTAAGTTTTTTCCGTTTGGATAGAATTGTTACTTTTATGCATAGAAAAGTCATTGTAAAATTTTGATCAATCCACAATTGGTCATAGCTCCCGAACAAGGTTCTCTTTAGAAAAACACTTAAATGCATAAACTTATTGCCAAACAATAATATCCATGCAAAATTTGAGACAAATATTATTTTATATACATAAAATATACTTGAAATTTGTTTAATGATCATCCATAATTATTCGTTCATTTTCGAAAATTACGTAAACACTTTTTACTCATTACCAAATAAAGTTTTTAAAAAATAAACTTTTTATTTTACTTCAGAAATGTTACTGTCAATTTCTTTATCCGATCGTTCCATCGAAAGGCATTTCCACAATATTAATCTAGTTACATTATCATAACTATAATTATAAACAATTATCTCCTTATTCATGAAGATATTAGTCGCTTATTTCATGTTTAGTATGCAAATTTTTCAAGCAAAATTTTTATCTTCTTTCTTCTTTATTAAACATTTCACTCACATGCAAATTATTAAATATCGCTAAATCATATTTTAGGACGTTAATAACATACAAAAGATGGCGTTTGTAATGTTTTTTCTATTAAAAAACATAAGAAAACTTATTTTCACAAATATTTCACCAAATAAAAAATTATAAATATAAAAGCAGCTGGTGGAGGGTATTTAAGATTCGGCACGGCCGAATATAGCACTCTAACTTCTGGCCAGATATTTTACGAATTTAACTGTTATTTTAATATATTTCTAATTTGGTTAGGGGTTTGAGTCTCCAGGTACCCTCTACAAATATTGTTAGATATCGTAATATTGAACATGTCTATGGCGGAGGGTTAATATATCATTTATATTGAATTTTGTCTTAATATCTATATACTATTATTGATGAAAAACTGATTTTCTGAAAGAGAGCTAGGATCAATTATGGATCGATCCTATTAAAATTTGGTATTTGACTTGTTTTCTTATAAGAGATAGATTTGCAGAATTTCATCCTAATTGTAGTGTTTAAGAGGAAATTAATGACTTTTAAGCCATTTTTAAGAGCTCCAAAGCCCTATTCGAGGAGTACGGTTGTATGAGGGCTAGGGGAATAATGGACCGATTTAATCCATTTTTCAAACAACTTCGTTCTTGGCTAAAATGAGAAATATCAGCCTATATGTATCGAAATATCTGGGCGGTATTTCTAGGCGTGTCAAAAAAATAATTTTTATATTTTTAAAAATGTTATTAACATATCTTTAATTCTAGGGGGTGACTGACACAACTTTTTTTTGTCAATAGAGACCGCCCCACTGTAATGTACATATATAGATCAAATTTGAAGAAATACACCTAGGCCTTTATCGGACCTGTTGTGCGCTCCTTAACCAGTGCCTCAGGTGGGAATCGAACCCACGACCTCCGGTCTACCATACTAGAACACTAACCACTAACCTACCGGAGGCCACTATAACATTGTTTTACGATCCACTATAACATTGTTTTACACTATAACATTGTTTTGCGATCGGTCCATATTTGATCATAGCTCACTAGGTCGCCTCCAGAAAATCAGTGTAATTCACAATATTCAGTACCAAATAATAACATATGTATATAGAGAATTTGAAAGTTTATCTTTACTTACATAATTGGACATAGCTCCCACACAAAGTCCTTTTACGTAAATCACTTAAAAGCACATTACTCATTACCAAATAAAGCTTTTGATAAAAGATTTAGCACAAATATTAGCTTTTTATACATGAAAGATTTTTCATGATCGGTTTATAACACAGCTGCGGTAGGTCCTATACAAGGTTCCCTTCAGAAAATCACTTAAAGGCACATTACTTATTACTAAATTGCGATATAAATACAAAATTTGA
>NC_060950.1:34204224-34208541 GCF_022045245.1 Lucilia cuprina | reverse complement strand
ATGGTGGAAGTTGACATCACAAACTATTACAATTTTCTTATTTTTCCTCTGTGCCTCCTCGGCCAGTGTCATCAGCTCCGACGTTGGTGGCAGTGTCGGAGAATCGAAAGGCAGGTAAACAGATATGTTGCCACGACCTTGCTTCAGCATCATTGCATCCGATGTGGATAATCCCGTTGAGAGCAGAGAACATAAGTTCTTGTGACATAAGATAAATGTCAAGACCTTGTATCAGCGTAGAAACCTTAAATAAGTTTTATACGAGCCAAAATCTCTCAACCAAATTTAGGGAGGATGTGTTCATAATTGACGCCTATACAAGGTCCCCTTCAAAAAAAATACTTTAAGGCCCATTACTTAAAGTTATGAGGTGTTATATGATCCTCTTTAGAAGATTTGATGAATAAAATTCAAAAAATTACTAGTACAGCGATGAAAATCGACATAATAAAGTTTTTATTTAGGAACATAATTCTTCATTACGAATTTAATGAGGACTGATTTATAACTTATCCTAGCCCCTATAAAAGGTTCTCTTCAGAAAAGAGTTTTGGTTATTTAAGTACGAGCTTCCTTATTTAAAATACGAGTATTGCGATAAAATTTGACATCAACAGGTTCTATTCCAAATGAAATCTTTGAGTATAGGTTCATAATTGACGCATAAAATTACTCATACGCTCACGGTTTTAAAATTTATCAAAAATATTTTGTTTTAAAAAATTAACATTTTCTTATTTCAAAAGAGCTCAGTCCATAATTGACTTAAGTCATATTCCAAAAATCATCCTGATGATTATAGGGGAGCATTCCTTTAACGGTATATGGTAGACTTTTTGATGGTGGGTAAATGAGATTTGGCACAGCCGAATATAACACTCTCACTTGATTTTATTAACAATTATGAAATGGGGATAAAATTCTATTGATTATCAACTGATTTCATTACGGAAGTAAAATTTACTTGTTGTTAACTTATTGTTAGAAAAAATTTTTAAAGCACATACTAAACAGAATTTATTTAGAATTTATTTAAAAAACTAAATAATTTATTATTCATACGTCATGGGGCTATTCTCTGTGGGCATTTTAACAATGATTGCAACAAATTTTTAATTTAATTCAATATTAATACACAAAAAATATTTTGGTAGACATTGTTTCGTTTTATTTGATTACAATAAAAAGATAACGAATTAATATAAAAAATGCTTGTATTTTACTCGTTAAAAACAAAATTTAAAACAATTTGTCCTGTTTCTTTCTGTTTTGTTCTGCTCATGATGTAGCAGTAGTTGAAATATTAGTTTTTTTTAAGAGGCAATCGATAGCACTTCACACAACAAGAAATAGAACGTAACCAAACAAAAAGGCAATACAGTGGCTCAGTTGTTAAAATCATTGTTTTAAATGTATAAATACAAATTTTGGGAGTATTGGTACATTACTAGTACATTAAAGGAAATTTTCAGTCTCAAAAAAAAAAAAAAATATTAGTTTAAATTTTTAGTAAATATATACATACATTTATAAAATTTTACCAGTTGTTTTGAAATGTATGCATTATATATTGGTTGATTCGAATTTAAATGAATAAGTATTCTCCTGATATATATACAAAAATTATGTTATGATTATCTAATATATAAGTATATGTGGTATATATTGTTGAGGTCCTTTTTAAATAGTTCTAAGTCAAAAATAAATTATGTTTATTTTTAAATATTACAAACTTTGTATATGTTTACAGTAGTTCTACAGTTGCAGAATAACAACATATTGTTGTTTTGAAAGTGACCATTCAAACAACATATTGCTAAATTGCTGACAGACATGTGGTAAGAGATGAAAAAAAAATACAAATAAGTTAACATACGCTTTTACAAATTAATATTTTTTATTGTGTCGGTCTTGACATACCAGCAGCATTTTAAAATTCAGTTTCGTGGTAAGTTTAACACATTTTTCAGCAATTGACAATATTTGGCTGGGTTGTTTTGAAATGTATAAAAAGTCTATATTTGTTGCTCTGTTTTTCATTACTGTGGTTTGCTTCTATATATGTATGTATGTACTTTCTTTAATTAATGGCTGTAAGCGTTTGCAGTTACTTTTTACAATATGCCATGTTTTTTTTTAATATTTGAAATGTTGCAATGATGTAAGCTAGTGACATGATTAAAAAAAAATCCAGTTAAAGCTTGAAGCTTTTTTGAAGGTTTTTCTCTCATAATGAAATTTTATATACATTTGCTTTTAATTATAGTTTGTTACTAATTTTATTTATTTCGAATTTGTTGAAATGCTAATTTAAGTTTTAAATACAATGTTTAATATTTTGTATTCAATAACATTTGCACACTACATAGAATTTATGGAATTTTTTATATATAGTTTTTTTTTTTCAAAATACATTATGAAGTAATTACTTTTTTATATAAATATATATTCTACCAATTTTTCATTTCATTCAAAAAACATTTATTCCAAACATTTAAAAATAGTAAACAAAAATTAAAATAGACTTAATTAGCTATCCAGGGTCATATTATTTTTCATACATTTTTATATCCACCATCAAAAAAGATGGGGAGTATATTGATTTTGTCATTCCGTTCGTAACACATCGAAATTTTGGTCATAGACCTATAAAAACTTCAGAACTTGAATCGGCCCATTAATGACCCTTCCCTCATATAATACCCCCTCTGCAAATGACTTTAATGTTTATTACTGGCTTAAAAGTATGAATGTACTGACGATTTGACATACATTAGTTTAATGCTAGTCAAAATCTCTACAACAAATTTAGGAAGGTTTTCTTCAGAATATTACGTTAACACTCATTACTGATCATAAATGGCAAATTGTATGTGGATCGGTTCATAATTGACCCTACCCCCATATAAGGTCACCTTCAGAAAATTACTTAAACGATTATCACTGGCTTAAAAATATGAGTTATGAAAGACGGTAATGAAATTCGCTCCGAATTTTATGCGGAATGTGTTGGTAATATACCATATACAAAGAGCTCGGCCCACAATTGACTTAAGCCATATTACAAATATCACCCTGATGTTTATAGGGTTTAATAGTGGGTATATGAGATACGGAACTGCCGAATATGATACTCTTACTTATTTAATTTATTTAATAAAAAATAAATCTTATTTTAAAACTTGCTGAATTTTCACTTATTTTTGTTTTTGTAGCATCAACTAATTTTGTGCTGAAAAGGCAATCACAAAGAATGTCAACTTCAGCAATCAATCTTATAGACAACACACAAATGAAAATCTATAGGGACAAGTAAGTATATTATATTCGGCTACGACTTGCATCAAATGAAGGTTACCTTTTTTAGGAATTTCAATAATAGCACAGTGCAAAATGAAATATATTAATGTATGTTTAAGTGATTTTCGGAAGAACCTTGATTTTCGGAAGCACCTATATTACGAACCGACAACAAAAAAATCTAGAAAAATAAAATTTTTGTATACAAAACTAATATTTGTGCCAAATTTTGTATCAATAGCTTTATTTAATAACAGGAGATTTAAGAGATTTTCAACTTAAATTGGATCTATGACAAATTATGGTTCGATAGTAAAAAAATCCACAGTAACATTAATAAATATAAAGAAGAAAATGTGGCTAAATTCGGTATCTATATTATTATTTCAATATTGTGCATTTAAGTGATACGAACCGATCGTGAAAAAATGTTAAAGTTTCAAATATGGGCCGATCGTAAAAAACTAAAATAAGATTTTAGTGTACAGAAGTAATATTTATGCCAAATTTCTGTGGATATCTGAATAAAGTACGGAGGTTTTTGCGTTTAAGTGATTTTCGGGTGGGTACCTTGTATGGGAGCTATGACCATTATGGACCAATTCAGAAAATTTTTTCTCTGAATAAATTCTACTGATATAGGATATTCATTTGTGAAATTTTGTGAAGATATCAATATTTTACGGAAGTTATTAACAAATAATTAATATTCCGGGAATATGTGATTTTGTATGATTTGATGAAATTTGGACCGAGCATGTACAGGGAAAAAGTCTATTGAAAATGGTTGAAATCGGTCCATTATTTCCTCTAGCTCCCATACAACCGTACCTCCCGATTTGGGCTTTTTATGCCATAATTACGTTAAATATACTATTGTCTTTCTAAGTGCCACAAATAAGTTTTATATAAGGAGTGAGATCGAAAAATTCTTAACACACATTTTTCATTACATTTTTCAACCAAAGTATTATTTGATTTTTTTTTGATCAAGTTACCTTTGAAAAACATGTCAGT
>NC_060950.1:34156520-34204124 GCF_022045245.1 Lucilia cuprina | reverse complement strand
CCCTTTATACCCTCTTGTAAAAAATCTCTTTTTCTGTCAAAAAAAAAAATAAAAATAAAATAAAAATATTCCAAAATAAAGTTAAAAAACAAATCAAATGCTTTATTTTTTAAACAATCCCCACTTTTAACATACGTACAGATATAGGATATCATATTGTCGGCTACGCCCGACTATACATTCATACTTGTTTAATAGAGAATTGTGTGGTAATTAATGATTTTCAGAAAAACGCATTTACGTCGAATTTAATTTAATAACGGTAACTTTGATAGTTAATGTGCTTTTAAGAAATTTTCGGAAATATTGGGAGTTGTGACCAATTATAGTTTAATGATTTATATGCATACATAATTGCTTTATTAATTAACGACATATGTGCGTTAAAGTGATTTTAGAATGTAGACCTTATATGGCAGCTTAACCAATAATAGAGCGATTCGGAAAAAAATTGGTAGAATAATTTAAAAGTTCACAAAACATATACAAGTATTAAAATCGCAAAATATAATTATTTAATTTATAAGATGAAAATTAAATTCGATTTATTTACGACAAGAATGGTGTACTCGGTTTTAAAACGAAAATAATTATGAGAATTCGTTTTAGAACGAGAAATTTACGCGGAATATCTATCTATCTATCTATCTATCTATCTATCTATCTATCTATCTATCTATCTATCTATCTATCTATCTATCTATCTATCTATCTATCTATCTATCTATCTATCTATCTATCTATCTATCTATCTATCCATCTATCTAAAAATGAATGTGTGATTGTTTGTATGTTTGACTACTTAACGGCTGAACCGATTTTATTGAAATTTTCACAGCGAATTCCAGTAAGTCTTGATGGAAGGTAATAGGCTACTTTTTATTTTGAAATTTCAAGTGGGCGATGAGTCACGCCCACATTAAGAAAATATAAAATTCGTATATTTGAGATAATATAACAGTTAGAGTCCTCAAATTTTGTCTGAGCCACATTTGTGTCAATATGATTATTTAGGATAAAAAGTTGGCGGACAATAGTTAGGGGGCGTTGCACCTCCCATATAAATTAAATACAAAAATTCGTTTATCTATTAGAGCTAGAATCTTCAAATTTTATATGAATAACTTCGACATTCATGTGAACATTTAGAAAATAACTGGAGGACTCCTAATAGGGGGCTTGGCACATATACATATGAATTAAATAAAAAAATTCTTATATCTTGAAAACTGTTAGATAATTCCAATTTTTCATACATGGAAATAAAAGTTTATATTAAATTTTAGCAAGTAAGAAATAAATAGATCGTTTATCTATTATTTTAGAATTTAAATGAAATCTGTTATCATCAAAAGAAATTATAATAAACCTTTAAGAAAATTTGTATTTATTTTAGTTGGGGTAGCGAAGCACACCGGGTATTAGCTAGTAATCTATATAATTTATGGGATCTTAAATTTCAATGCGTTACAATAAGCAATATTTCTTAAATATATAAATATAAATATATGGAAAATACGTAAAATTTAGTATAATGAAAAGTATTTAAAAAATGGCAATTTTGCCAGTCTAAACATGCGCTGAAATGAAAAAATAACATGTCTATATTTGTAGAATTTAAAAAAATACGTATACGTATAAAATATACATATATATTTTTATACTACAGAAAAACCTTTTTGCTAAAGAATAAAAAAATAAATTAATAATAAAGACCATTTGTTAAGGATACAAATTTAAACTGCTCTGATTTTTTTTCATAGATACAAGTACTAATGTCATATTGTACAACTGTTGGCAGGCACTTTATTGTTACAAACAGCTTAAATCGAAAAACATAAAAAGAATAAATGTATGTATGTTAAACAAGTAAGAAGTTATAGTCCGGCGAGGCCGACCATATAATACTCTACACCTGCATACGAATAAAATGTGATTAAGTTTTCATAATAAAACATTTAAGTTGAATTGCACCTTGCCTCAGACATACTTAAACCATTTATTATTTAATAAAACTGTAAATTTAAGTAAAATGTTGATGGGGGCTTTTTTTATTAGGCCCTATATTATTACGGTCATCAAGACTAGTCGAGATACGGATATATTAAACATAATAATGAACTTAAAAGCCCTTCTTGGCGTGTTTAGTTGTATGGGGCCTAGGTAAAATAATGGGCCGATATTAACTATTTTCAATAGACTTCGTCTACGATACCATAAAATATCATGTGCCAAATTTCATTGAATTATCTCCAAAATTGCGACATGTAGTTTGATTTAAACGTTTACAAGCTCAATTCAGGGGTTCAGTTGTATGACGGCTAGGTGAAATAATGGACCGAAGTTAAACATTTTCAATAGGCTTCGTCCACGGTACCACGGAAGATCATGTGCCAAATTTCATTGAATTATCTTAAAAATTGCAACTTGTAGTTTGATTACAATGTTTACAAGCCCTATTCGGGGGTACAGTTGTATGGGGTCCATGTGAAATATTGGACCGATCTTAATCATGTTCAATAGGCTTCGTCCCTGGGGCATTACAAGGTTTACATGGACGGACAGACGAACTGACATAGATAAATCGACTTCGAAAATGATTCTGAACCGATTGGTATGCTTTAAAGTAGGACCAATGTTATTGTGCGTTACAAACCTCAGCACAAACCCAATACACCCTCCCCACTAAAGTGGTGTAGGGTATAATAACACAGTTATAAACCAAAACAAGTATGAATGTTATAATCGGTCAAGCCCGACCATATAATACCCTACACCACAGTGTATTTCGCGGAATAATTAGTTTCCTTCTAAGTTTTTAATTAAAAATTTTAAAAGTTAAGAAGTATTTATCCCTCGCGCCACGCCACGGCTTTTTCCAAGGGAGAGTAAATATGTTATTTCAGATATTCGATGTCTGTAAAAAAATATATATTTAAGGTTAAATATAAAATTTAAGCAATTATTAAACTTTATCGTTTCTAAGTCAATAAGGCTAGTATAAAACTTGGTTTGGCAGGTTTTTGTTGAACTTAAAAGCCCTCTTCGGCGGGTTCAGTTGTATGGGGGCTAGGTTAAATAATGGACCGATGTAAACCATTTTCAACAGGCTTCGTCTCTGGTACAATAGAAGATCGAGTGCCAAATTTTATTGAATTATCTTCAAAATTGCGATCTGTAGTTTGATTACAAGTTTTAAAAGCCCTATTCGAGGGGTTCAGTTGTATGGGGGCTAGGTGAAATAATGGACCGATGTTAACCATTTTCAATAGGCTTCGTCTACGATACCATAAAAGATCATGTGCCAAATTTCATTGCGATCTGTAGTTTGATTACAAGGTTTACAAGCCCTATTCGGGGGTTCAGTTGTATGGGGGCTAGTTGAAATAATAGACCGATCTTAACCATTTTCAATAGGCTTCGTCCCTGGGACAATATAAGATTATGTACCAAATTTCATTGAATTATCTTAAAAATTGCGACCTGTAGTTTGATTACAAGGTTTACATGGACGAACGGACAGACGGACGGACATCGCTAAGTCGACACGGAAAATGATTCTAAGCTGATTGGTATACTTTAAGGTGGGTATAGGACCAATATTATTGTGCGTTACAAACATCAGCACAAACCCAATATACCCTCCCCACTAAAGTTTAGGGTATAAAAATGCAGGGCTTCTCGTATAATAATTCCATTTCGTTATAATCCATAGAGTACAAATATACTTTTAATTTTTCCCGATCACTTCGTTTAGTTATATTTTAGGGGCAAAAGTTGTGAAAAATATATATTTTGGAAAATTTTTATAAATTGAACAAAATAATGTGCTTCTTTTCAAAGGTAATACAAGATGGAATTATTACTTCAAGGTCATGATGAAAATTAACAAGTAAGAGTGTTATATTCGGCAATGCCGATTCTTTTTTATTTGTAAGAGACTTACTTGTGTCAAATTTCATCGCTATTTTATTATTTTTAAGCCAGTAACGGGCGGTAATGCCCATTTTCAATAACAAACAAATCTTACTTATAGAGAATATTTACGAAAAATTTCAAATGCCTAGCTCCTCCCGTGTGGTCCCTAACGTGATTTTAACAGACAATAACAAACAAATCTTACTTATAGAGAATATTTACGAAAAATTTCAAATGCCTAGCTCCTCCCGTGTGGTCCCTAACGTGATTTTAACAGACAGACGGACGATGAGACGAAAATGGTTAAATCGTCTTAGAATTTAATCAGGACCCAGAATATATATACTTTTGTGGGTCTATAACCAATATTTCGATGTGCTACAAACGGAAATACAACAAGTTAGAGGCTGAGCCGAATCTTTAATAACCTCCACCAGCTACTTTTATATTAATGGTTTTCTAATTGATCAAATATTTTTATACCCTCCACCACCATCAGTGGTGATAGAGGTTATATATAACTTTGTCATTCCGTGTGTAACACCAAGAAATATTCATCTAAGACCCAACAAAGTATATATATTCTGGGTCCTTATCAAATTTTAAGTCGATTTAGCTATGTCCGTCTGTCTGTGTAAAACACGCTCACGATAAAACGAAGCAATAGAATTTTACTAAATTCACCCAAAATATTCTTCGCTTTCCTAACTTGTTTGGTATTGAAAATGGGCAAATTCGGTTCTGATCGGGAAAAGTTATGAATCAAAATTTGAAACAACCTCGAAAAAATAAGCATTTTTTACACATTCTGATGTAATTTTGCAGGATAGTTCCATCCAAATCGGAGCACAAGAGCTTAATCTCTGCGTAAAATCGCCGGAATCGGTCCACAATTTCATATACCTCCCATACAAAAGTACATATTCCCGGAAATTTGGTTTTTTGTTAATAACTTCCGTCGTAATGTCGATATCTTCACAAAATTTTAGAAATTAAAATTTTATGACAATAGAATTTATCCAGAGGAAAAATTTTTTGGATGGGTCCATAATAGGTCATAGCTCCCATACAAGGTCCACTCCGAAAATCACTTAAACGCGCATAACTCATTACTAATTAAGATATCGATACAAAATTTGGTACAAGTATTGCTCCTATATACAGAAATATTACAATGAAAGATTTTTTGGATCGGTCCATATTTGGTCATGGCTCCCATACAAGGTCCCCTCCCGAAAAGCACTCAAACGCACATAACTCATTACTAAATTAAGAAATCGATATAAAATTTGGTACAAGTATTGCTCTTATATATAGAAGGTTTTTTTTGGATCGCTTTATAATTGGTCATAGCTCCCATACATGTTCCTTCCCGAAAATCATTTAAACGCTCATAACTCATTACTAAATTAAGACATCGATATAAAATTTGGTACAAGTATTGCTTTTATACACAGAAATATAAGCATGAAAGTTTCTTTGGATCGGTCCATAATTGGTCATAGCTCCCATACAAGTTCCCCTTCCGAAAAACACTTAAACACGTATAACTCATTACTAAATTAAGACATCGATATAAAATTTGGAACAAGTATTGCTTTTATATACAGAAATATAATCATGAAAGTTTCTTTGGATCGGTCCATAATTGGTCATAGCTCACATACAAGTTCCCCTTCCGAAAAACACTTAAACACGTATAACTCATTACTTAATTAAGATATCCGAATAAAATTAAGTGCAAGTATTGCTCATATACAGAGAAATAATATTGTGAGATTGTGATCGGTCCATAATTAATCATAGCTCCTACACAAAGTCCCTCTTAAAAAAGCTCACATACAAGGTTCCCTTTCGAAAATCAGAAAAAACGCACATAACTCATAACCAAATATTGATATTCATACATTTAGCAAAAATATTGCTCTTATATACATAAATTCACTATAAAATTGTTTTACTATCGGTCCATATTTGGTCATAACTCTCATACTAGGTCCAGAAAATCACTTAGGTTAGGTTTAATTGTATTTAAAGAGCATTATCAATTTGTGTTGAACAAAACTTTGTGTAGAACAAAATTATATATGTATGTGTATTTTGAAAATCTCTAAATCTTTCACACACATACATACATGCAAATTACTAAATTTATAATATTCAATAAATCTTGGAATTGTAATAGATTTAACTTTTGGTATTTTTTCTATAAAAGACATGAGAAAACTTATTTCTACAAATATTTGATCAATTAGAAAAGTAATAACATAAAAGTAGCTGGTGGAGGGTATTTAAGATTCGACACAGCCGAATATAGCACTCTAACTTGTTTAATATAAAATTTTGAACACAAACTTATAGCTTATACTATTAAACATTCATGAAAAATTGTTTTTGAAAGATTTTAAAAAATGGATTTATCGCAAAAGGTTTTTGTACCAAAACGTCCCTAGAAGAAGGGTTTCTTTATTAGAATACTACTGGTTAACTCATGGGTATTGGACCTACTTTTTGTTATAACCCTAACGTCTATATGTACAATATGTCAAATTATTTGAAATAAAAATACAAAATGTAAACATTATGAGTAGTTTTACGTTTTTCTTGAAATCTTTTCTGTTTAATTTTTTGTCAGAAACAGTTGAATTCCAACACTTATTGTATTACTTTTGTTCCTGTTTCCTGAAATAATCATTCGGCAAAACAAAGTTTCTATTTAATTGTTTTTGTTTTAGCAAAAGCTGATAAGATAAGAGAAAAGTTTTTAAATAAAATTTAAATTAATTTCGTTTAAAATGTCGCTGGAAAAAGAAACTATTTAAAAAAGCGATTAGTATCTTAATATTAGATGGATAAGATGGACCTCCCCACTATAGCAGTGAACTATATACACATAAATTTAAAACATAAGGGTTTATGTTCATGATTTGTAATCAGTGTACAATGTACACTTTACATATTAACTTTTTAAAGTTCGTATCCGAATTTACTCACTTATATATGTAAGTTTGAAAACAAAAAAAAATTGTCGTATTTTACATAATACTAGCTAATAAATAAAAATTATTTATTCAGTTACTAAATTATAAATTGTTCTTAAAGGTTTATTATAATCTATTTAATTCTTATTTGCTAAAATTTAATATATTTATTATTAGAAAACAAGTTAGAGTGCTATATTCGGCTGAGCCGAATCTTAAATACCCTCCACCAAATACTTTTATAATTGATCAAATATTTGTAGAAACTAGTTTTCTCACGGTTAAAGGGTTTTTCGGGGCTGGACCTAGTCTGTGACCAATTATAGACCGATCGTAAAAGATTCTTTAAGCTAAATAAAAGCTATATTTCAGTCAAATTTTGTTTTAATATCGTAATTTAGTAACAAGTTATGTGTGTTTAAGTGATTTTCTAAAGGGAACCTGTATGGGACCGACCGCACCCGTGTTATGAACCGATTATGAAAAAATCTTGAAATAGATTTTTTGGTTACAAAACTAATATTTGTGCGTAATGTGTTTGTAATGTGCATTTAAGAGATTTTCTTTAAAGAACTTTAATACAAAAGGAATAACAATACAAAAAGTTAGAGTGCTATATTCGACTGTGTCAAATCTTAAATACTCTCCACCAGCAAGCTTCTTCTTATTAAAACCCATTTTACTATCTAATTTTAAGATATATCTTAAAATTAAAAATGAATTTGTTTTATAAACAACAATACTTATTGAATTTGTAAAAATATTTTTTAATGTTTGAATTGTCCTTATATTTTCATAATTTTATATTTTTTTTGGGAAAAACTTAATATAAATTTATTATCTATACAGTCCTTATGTTTAATATTACACTTTTTTACTTTAAAAATATATTAAAAATTTATTTAATTTTTATTTTAAAGTATTAAAAAGTGCGATATTAATTATTAAAAATGTATATGTTATTCAAAATGAAATCATTATTCCTAAATTTTATTTATTTTTAATTTAAATTTTATTTTTTTATTTTACATACTATGTAAATGAAGAAAATTAAATGCATATGTGTGTCTGTATAAATGTAAATATACTTATGTATGTCATATTTATGCTTTAAATTTTAAGTTTTTTTAACATTAATAGATACTATTTAAAAATTATTTTTTGTCAGTGAATTGTTATTTTTTATATACATGTAAATATGTACATAATTAAATGAATTTTTGTTACTTTATATATATATTATATATATATATATATATATATATATATATATATATATATATATATATATATATATATATATTATATATATATATATATAATTATATATATATATATATATATATATATATATATTATATATATATATATATATATTATATATATATATATATATATATATATATATATATATATATATATATATATATATATATATATATATATATATATATTTATATATATATATGTATAAAATACATATATACTTTTCAATAAATTGAAAATCGAATCAGTAATATAAAAGTGATTTTTATTCAACTTCCCTGTAAGTACTTTTAATTGATTTCTTTATAATACATTATATTTCCGCTTTTGCAACCTTTTTAATAAGTCATTCTTTTTTAACTTATTGAAACAGTAATTTTAATTAGTTATTTTTTGCCTTTTTGTATGTTAATTTGTAACTACTTATTTTTTATTAGTTTTTGTAACTACATATTTTTATACAACTTTATGTTATAAAAAAAGGGCTTATTTTTAATATGTAATTAGTTAAATAATAAGGGATTTCTTTTGGGACATCACGAACAAAAATAAGTACTTCTTGTACTACTTTTACTTACTTTTCTACTTACTTTGGGAGTTAACTTTTTGCTGGGTAACTCGGCTCGCTTCCGTAATGAGGCTAGTAACATTTATTCATGTGTGAAACTAAATATGATTGGGTCCAGAAAAATTTATATTGCCATGACTTATTATGAAAAGATAATGCAGATGCCAACAAATTAGGAGAACGATTTGTATTTACAAACATATTCCTGTCGACTATTTTTCGAGTATTAATTTTTGAAACGATTTTAATGACTGTAAATCAGAAGTACGATCAATATTAGGTCAGTTTGAAAACATTTTAGTAGAATGATCTATCTATACACAGAATACACTCATGTCAAATTTTATCGAAATAATATCATTTAATATTGAATTATGTGGTATTCAGTGATTTTTTGAAATACGCATTTATGTCAAATTTTATCCTGAAAACTTTGATTGTCAATTTGCGCTTAAGTATTTTCAAAAATGGAGCTTATATGGAGTTGTGACTAATTATGGATCAAAAAGAAAAAAAAATCGTTTAAAGATTTATGTGCATACATAATAAATTCAAGTCAAATTTTACTCTAATTGCTTTATAAAATAATTAAATATGTGCATTTAAGTGATTTACAGAAGTGGACCTTATATTGTAGCTATGACCAGCTTTGGTTCAGAAAAAAATTTGGTTGTATAATTTTTTTGTACACAAAACATATGCAAGTCGAATTTTATCCTGATAACTAAGTGAATCATATATGGGAGCTATGACCAATAATGGACCAACCCGAAAAAAATTTCGCAATATAATTCATATATGGACAAAAGGTTTTTGTGTCAAATTTTATCAAAATAGCTTAAGTAATCAATGAAATGTGTGCGTTAAAGTGATTTTCGGGACTGGACCGATCCGGAAAAAAATGATTAATGTGTACATAAAACATATTCAAGTCGGATTTTATCATGATAAATTTATAATTCAAAGAAATATGTATTATCAATTGTAGTTGCTGAGAAATGAGCTGATGAATTACGAAAAAAAGTAATTTTTTCAAGGTAGTCCGATATTTTTACTCATTACTTTTTACGTCGTCAGCCTCAGAATTTCACAAGGACCCAGAATATATATACTTTGTTGGGTCTTAAATGAATACTTCTTGGTGTTACACACGGAACGCCAAACGTATATATATCCTCTATCACTACTAATGGTGGTGGAGGGTATAAAAATACGAAAATTTCGTCAATTTATTAATATAAAAAATTAAATTAAATACATATTGGTACATATATTTTTCTTTAATACAATAAAAATAATAAAATAGATATATTTTGAACATATGTATTTTTAATTTGTTTGGAATATTTTTTAAGGTTCTAGGGCATATTCAAGCATTCTTGTAGTGACTGTTAAACATTTGCACTATTTAGTGGTAGTGGAAAAATTTTCACTACCACTATTTTTTAGTGGTAGTTGAAATATGTTTCACTACTACTATACTGATAAAAAAGTGGAAAATCAAAATTTCGTCACTATAGTGGGATTTAGTGGAAACCTTAGTCCACTAAATATTTAATGCACTACCTCCAACTGTGATATTTGGTAATGAGTTATGTGCGTTTGTGATTTTCGGAAGGTATCACTATTTGGTAATGCGTTATGGGCCTTTAAGTGTTTTTTTGAAAGGAACCTTTAAAAGGAGCTTTGATCAATTATGGACCTATAGGAAAAAAATGCACAGTATTATTTCTCTGTATATTAGCAATACTTGTGCCAAATTTTATCTTTATATCTTAATTTGTTAATGAGTTATGCCGTTTAAGTGATTTTCGGGAGGGGACCTTGAATGGAAGCTATGACCAATTATAAGCTGATCCAAAAAACTTTATATTAACATTTTTGTATATAAGAGCAATATTTGTACCGAATTTTATATGGATATCTTAATTTGGTAATGAGTTATGGCGTTTCAGAGATTTTCGGGAGGGGACCTTGTATAGGAGCTATTGCCAATTATGAACCGATCGGAAAAAGAATTCACAGTAAAGAAGTTATTAACAAAAACCCATCTTCCTGGAATATGTACTTTTGTATGGGAGGTATATGAAATTGTGAACCGATTCTGGCAATTTTCAGCAGGAGTCAAGCAATTATTATAATAATTCTTATTCTAATGGAAATTATTAAAATTCTTATTCTAATGCCTTATACAATATTTTTTGTTTTACCCTCTAGAATAAATAAAAAACTACCTCTAACCACAATAGTTTTCCAGATTAGCAATATGTTACATATGAGAGATGCCAAGCAAATTATTGCAAGTTCGCAAATTTCTATCTATGAAAATTTTTATACCCTCCACTATCATCAGTGGTGATAGAGGGTATATATAACTTTGTCATTCCGTGTGTAACACCAAGAAATATTCATCTGAAACCCAACAAATTATATATATTCTGGGTCCTTATCAAATTCTGAGTCAATTTAGCTATGTCCGTCTGTCTGTGTAAAACACGCTCACGATAAAACGAAGCAACTGAATTTAACCAAATTCACCCAAAATGTTCTCGCGGGGCGAACTATAGTATCCATACATTTAGCAAAAATATTGCTCTTATATACATAAAATCCCTATAAAATAGTTTTACGACCGGTTCATATTTGGTCATAGCTCCTATACTAGGTCCAGAAAATTACTTAGATTCACAATATTTATTACCAAGTAATGATATAGATACAGAATTCTTATATTTTGTCTTTATATACATAATTGGACATAGCTCCCATACAAAGTCCTTTTACGAAAATCTGTTAAACGCACATTACTTATTACCAAAAATTGATACATAATTTGGCAAAAATATTGGTTTTGTATACAAAAACTCTATTTCTGATATACTAGGTCCAGCCCCTAAAAGCGCTTTAGCCGCATTTAAATTTTGTTCAATTTGTGTTGAACAAAATTTTGTGTAAAACAAAATTATATATGGATTTGTATTTTGAAAATCTCTAAATCTTTCACACATGCATACATGCAAATTACTAAATTTATAATGTTCAATAAATTTTCGAATTGTAATAGATTTAACTTTCGGGATTTTTTTCTATTAAAGACATGAGCAAACTTATTTCTATAAAGATTTGATCAATTAGAAAAGTTATAACATAGAAGTTGCTGGTGGAGGGTATTTAAGATTCGGCACAGCGAAATATAGCACTCTAACTTGTTAATTATCTACCTTCCATTAAAAGACCGCCCGTTATTTATTATGAATGTCAATGTTATTCATATAGAATTTGAAGATTTTAACTAATAGTTTCTTAGATATAAGATTTTTTCTATTTAATTCATGAAAGTCCGCCCTTTCTCCTCCAAAATGTTCAGATGAATATTAAATCAATTTAAGCAAAATTTAATAAATCTAGTTTTATATTTTGCTAGATAAACAATATTTTGTATTTTATTCATATGGTTTATGTCAAGTCCCTATTAAAATTTCGCTCGTTATACTATTAATGTTCAAATGAATATCAAAATTCTTCAAGTAAAGTTTAAAAATTTTAACCGTAATAGTTTCTCAGATATACGATTTTTTTTAATTTATGCATATGGGGGCTCCAAGCCCCCCAGATGAAAGTCCGCTTTCTTTTCTTAAAAATTTTAAGATGAATATTAAAGTTCTACGTGCAAAATTTTAAGAATTTAGTTGCATTAGTTTCCCAGATAAACGAATTTGTGTATTTAATTAATATGAGAGGTGCCGCTTCCCTCATAGGTAGTTCGCCAATTTAATAACCAAAATGTTGAAAATTTTCGTGCAAAATTTTAATATTGTAACTGTAATAGTTTCCAAGATAAACGATTTTTTGTATTTAATTTATGTGGGAGGTGCCACGCCCCCTATATTGACACTAAAGTGGCTCCGACAAAATTTGAGGACTCTAAATGTAATAATATCTTAAGTAGGGATCTTATATTTTCTTAATATGATCGCGGTTCCACGCCCACTTGAAATTTCAAAATAAAAAGTTGTCTTTTACCTATTCCAGACATAGAGGAATACGCTGTCAAAATTTCAAGAAAATCGGTTCAGCCGTTTAGTAGTCTATAACGTTCAAATATACAAACATATAAACATACAAACGAACACACATTCATTTTTATAAATATAGATAGATCCGGGTATTATCTGTGCTTCTCTACCCCGATCGAAATTAAATAAATAACAATAAAAAAATATTTATTTAGTTATTATGGAATTTTTCTTAAAGGTTTATTATAATTTCATTTGATGACAATATTTTACATTTAAACTCTAAAATAACACATTAATTATCTATTATTTTTTACTTGCTAAAATTTAAGAAATACTTTTATTGTTAAAAAATAATCCCTATTTTAATGCCTTTGGAGTTTTACAAATTAACAATGCGTTACATATGAGAGATGCCAAGCAAATTATTGCAAGTTTGCCTGTTTCTATCCATCGCAAATTTCTATCTATCTATGAATAAATTTTGTGTTTAATTCATATATTAAAAGTGCGCCCATTATTTTCTAAATGTTCACTTGAATGGCAAAGTTCTTTATGTAAAATTTGTAGATTCTAGCTCTAGTAGTTGCTTAGATATACTAATTTTTCTAATTAATACATGTGGAGGCCTCAATTTCCCAGTTTCCCTATAATGTTCAGAAGTAATTTGTGCAACACTTGAAGAATTTTGTTCTATTAGTTTCCTAGTTAAACGAAATTTTGGATTTTTATTCATATGGGAGGTACCATGTACCCCATTGGAAGTTCGACCGTTATACTCAAACTGTTGAGATGACTTTTAAAGTTCTTCAAGTAAAATTTAAAGATTCTACCTCTAATAGTTTCTCAGATTTTTCTATTTTATTCATAAGGGTGATCCAAGCCCCCAAATAAAAGTCCGCTCTTTTTCCTTTAAGATGTTCAGATGAATATTAAATTTCTTCGTACAAAGTTTTAGGCAATTAGTTCTTTCAATTTCCCAGATAAACGAATTTTTGTATTTAATTAATATGGGGGTGCCACGCCCCTAATGCTAGTCCGCCCACTTTTTATCCTAAATAATCATATTGACACTAAAGTGGCTCCGACAAGATTTGAGGGCTCTAACTGTTATATTATCTCAAATATACGGTTTTTTTATTTTTTTTATTTTAGTATGGGCGTGGTTTCTCGTTGACACTTCGATCACAACGTCACCATAAAGTCACCAATATAGTCGACAAAACTGGTGATTTGTAAATACTTGTCGAAAGGTTTCCTTCAGGGTATAGATAATTTTTTTGATTCAGTATAACCAAATACTGCACTCGTTAAATCTTGTTGTAATAAATTTAAGTGTAATTTAATATTTGTAATGGGCATCTTTTTTAGTAACTTCTTATTAAATGTTTATATACATAATTGTTCAACGTAGTTTAAACAATATCACAAAAAGTCATAACATCTTAAAACCCACGTACAATAGTCGTTGCTATATAGATATCAATTTATATTATTTAAATTCAACAGAAAAAAAAGTGTCTGACATTGATATATTTATGTTTATAATAGAAATGAATTTATACCTTCTCAAATTGACAGGGTTTTTTTAGTTTATAGAGAAGTTATGCTACGCACAGTGGTATAGGAAAAAAAGAGGGAAATAATTCGGTAACTTCTAAACGGTAAATCCGATTTTAATGAAATTTGGTATGCACAAAGAGTGTTGGCGAGTTTAGGTTTTGAATTTGGACCTTATAGGCCAACCAGGGCCCAGGCGGGGGTCCTTAAATTAGGACACCTCGGCTATGTTAAATTTTAAAAACGATCCTATTTCTTCATTTGATTTCCGATTAAAAAAAAAATCGTATATAGAATCTCCTCATCGAGCACTATAAAAATGTAGGAGATATTCGCATTTGAAAATTAAAATTTAAAAATTTTTACCGTCCTTACTTTAGTTTTTTGATAATAGCGAATAATTTTCGATTTTTTTATTCGCTTAACAACAAGTTTATATATCAAGCAGTGAAAGAATTATGTAAAAATCATCACTGAGTCCAAAGTTATAGGCATTTTAGTTTAAAAAATAAAAAAGCCGATTTTTTGCCATTTTTTTGGGAAAAAAGTATCTTTTCTTTTTAAGTTATCTAAAAAGTTTCTAAGAAGATGTATATAGAATTTATACTTCTAAGAAAGCTCACTTTACATAAAATACGATAAATGAAACAAAACCTAAAAATTTTTGATACCAAGGAGACCAGGTCCATCCAAAAAAACCTATTTTTTATGGAAAATTCAATTTTGAGCAAAAATTCTCAAATCGCATAGTCGATATCAAATTATAGTGACCTGTTTTATATGACCCAATATATTCTTAATTATTTTGTATGGATATAATAGGCAAAAAACCAAAAAATCCCATTTTTGGGATTTTTTAAAACTTTTTTGGAAATTCCGGTATTTCTAACAAGAAAATTCGAAATTTTTATTTAATTTTGGATTTTGAATAAAAAAAATCTACCTAACTGTAAAATTTCATTAAAAAATATAAATAAATAAATTTTTTATTGCAATTTGAAAAATTTGTATCTTCGCAAAATCTGAATAAAAAACATTTTTTAATTTTTTTAAAAAAGTATTCCAGTTTTGAAAAATAGACAAAATTACCTTTCCATTGATATATAACATGCCTACCTAATGTTTTTTAACCGACAAATTAATTGGGGAAAACTCAACATCTTTTAGAAAATTTACCTAACACTATTATTTTCATCCATAATGTTAACTTTCAAATGCGAATATCTCCTAAACTATAAGAGATAATTTACTGCTACATTTTTTATAGTGCTCGATGAGGAGATTTTATATACGATTTTTTTTTTAAATCGGAACTCAAATGAAGAAATAGGATCGTTTTAAAAATTTAACATAGCCGAGTTGTCCTAATTTGAGGACCCCCCGCCTGGGCCCTGGTTGGCCTATAAGGTCCAAATTCAAAACCTAAAATCGGATTAACCGTTTAGAAGTTACCGAATTATTTCCCTCTTTTTCTTCCTATGCCACTGTGTAACATTAAAATGAATTTAAAATAGAATGAGTGCAATGAAAGAAATTCGTTTGTGTATTACAAAATTTCTTAGATATATTACCATTTAAAAGTAGGATACTTCTCATCAAAAAAAGTCAACGAATAAAGAAAAACAAAAACATTGTAGACAATAAGCATAGAGAACTAAAACAAATTCTCTCTCAAGAGATTATCACCTGACACTCACAAGTTTAATGGTAATACACAATAATAATTAAGCTGTTTATTTCTTTAAAAAGCTCTGTGTAATATTTCAGTCTGTTTATATGTAAATAAGTTAATATTATAAGTGCCTTTAATTAAACATCCGTGGCTGTGGAGAACTTTCCAATCGCCTTGTGTTCTCTTGCTCTCTTGTGAAATATATAATTGTTATACATTGCAAATATTCTTCCAACCGCATCACCAAGACGACTGAAAAGAATTGTAAAGAGTATACCCACACCATCATCTGATACAACGTTCACTGAGGAAGAAGCTATTGCGCTTATGTTGCAGCTGGGATTAAGTCGTGATAACTACATAACGTTAAGAAAGGCGCTATCTGAAAAAGGAGTGGATGTTTTACCATCATATGACAAAATAAATGAAAGAAGAAAAGCATTATACCACCTCCTATTGAAATAACTGATCGGAAGGCTGTTATTGGACTCGGCGCTCTACTCGAAAATACTGCTTTAAGGATTGCTTCTGACTTTTCTTCAGACCAACTAAAAAAATAAATTCTTGTGATCTTCAACTCATTTGTAAGTGGGGATGTGATGGATTATCAGCACTCTCGGAATATAAACAAATCAACACAAGTGAATCATCTTCCGAGTATAAAAGTGTATTTATGGCATCGCTAGTTCCATTAAGAATTCGAAAGTATGCTGACAGCGATTCTCCATCAACCAGTTTCGATGATATTTGGAAGAATTCGACTCCAGGATCCAAAGCTTTTTGTAGGCCAATAAGCTTTGAGTATATAAAGGAATCCAAAACAACAACGCAAGATTTGATAAATCGTATTGAAGCAGAAATTAAAAACTTGGAACCTATAACAATCGAAATAGAAAATTATTCGTTTAACATGTCCTATGATTTAAAACTTACAATGATTGATGGGAAAGTTGGAAATGCCATTACAGGAACATCATCTACTTGGTACTGCTACATATGTGGTGATAAAAAATCAGAATTTTCGAATATTTCCAAGCAAAGATCAATAAATGAGGAAACATTACAATTTGGAATATCCCCCTACATGCTCGCATACGATTTCTGGAACATTTTCTACATTTAGCATATGATTTAAAGTACAGAAGCATACCGGAAAATGCAAACAAAAGTGCAAATAACAATAAGGAGTTAATGGAAATGAGAGCCAGTGAGAAACGAAGAATTCAAGAGGAATTTAAAAAGCGGATGGGATTAAATATTGATAAACCACTCACAGGATATGGAAGCACAAACGATGGTAATACCGCTAGACGTTTTTTTAAACATTTTGAAACTACTTCCGAAATAACCGGAATTAGTATGGATTTACTGCAAAAGGTCAATATTATTCTAATGGCGATAAATAGCAAGCATAAAGTGAACGCAACAAAATTTGGAGAGTATTCTACAAAAGTTTCTAAATTACTTTTGGAATTATATCCCTGGAAAGAAATGACACCTACAGTTCACAAGATATTATGTCATGGAAAGGTCATCATAGAACATAATATTCTGCCTTTAGGAGAGCTTACAGAAGAACCCCAAGAATCGAGGAATAGAGACTTTAAGCATATTCATCAGTTTAGCTCAAGGAAGTGTTCTAGGCAGTCTCAAAATGAAGATATTTTTAATAATCTGATTCTATCTTCTGATCCTGTTTTATCTACTATAAGGAAACGTTGGATTTGCTACAAAACGTTAGCATTTGAAAATATTCATGAATTTAAAGATTTACTTTATCTTTTAGATATGGACTACTGTGATACCGATTATTTTACAAAATTATATTAATTTATAAAAAAAATAAATAAAGACTATTTTTATATAAAATAAATACTTGTTAATTTTTTTTAGGGATAAAGAATAAAAGATTAATCGTAAAAAGTGGCTGTAAAAATTCATAAAAATTTAGGTAGTAAAACATGCCTAACAAATGTATGGATGAAAATAATAGTACTAGGTAAATTCTCTAAAAGATGTTGAGTTTTCCCTAATTAATTTGTCACTTAAAAAACATTAGGTAGGCATGTTATATATCAATGGAAAGGTAATTTTGTCTATTTTTCAAAACTGTATATAATTTTTGAAAATTAAAAAATTCGCGGAATACTTTTTTAAAAAAAATTAAAAAATGTTTTTTATTCAGTTTTTGCGAAGATACAAATTTTTCAAATTGCAATAAAAATTTTATTTATGAATATTTTTTGATGAAATTTTACAGTTAGGTAGATTTTTTTACTCAAAATCCAAAATTAAATAAAAATTTCGAATTTTTCTTATTAGAAATCCCGGAATTCCCAAAAAAGTTTTAAAAAATCCCAAAAATGGGATTTTTTGGTTTTTTGCCTATTATATCCATACCAGGGGCGGGGTTATCGAAACCCGTTACAAAATGATTAAGAACATATTGGGTCATATAAAACAGGTCACTATAATTTGATATCGACTATGCGATTTGAGAATTTTTGCTCAAAATTGAATTTTTATATAAAAATAGGGTTTTTTGGATGGATCTGGTCCCCTCGGTATCAAAAATTTTTAGGTTTTGTTTCATTTATCGTATTTTATGTAAAGTCAGCTTTTCAAAAAGTATAAATTCTATATACATCTTCTTAGAAACTTTTTAGATAACTTAAAAAGAAAAAGATACTTTTTTCCCCAAAAAATTGCAAAAAATCGCCTTTTTTAATTTTTTAAATTAAAATGCCTATAACTTTGGACTCAGTCATGATTTTTACATAATTCTTTCACTGCTTGATATATAGACTTGTTGTTAAGCGAATAAAAAAAAATGGCGAAAATCGGGAATATTTGGACCCGCTATTATCAAAAAACTAAAGTAAGGACGGTAAAAATTTTAAAATTTTAATTTTCAAATGCGAATATCTCCTAAACTATAAGAGATAATTTACTGCTACGATGAGAAGATTCTATATACGAAATTTTTTTTAAATCGGAACTCAAATGAAGAAATAAGATCGTTTTAAAAATTTAACATAGCCGAGGTGTCCTAATTTGAGGACCCCCCGCCGGGCCCCTGGTTGGCCTATAAAGTCCAAATTCAAAACCTAAACTCGACAACACCTCCTCTTTGTGCATACCAAATTTCATTAAAATCGGATTAACCGTTTAGAAGTTACCGAATTATTTCCCTCTTTTTTTTTCCTATACCACTGTGCGTTGTTGCTTTGCTCTTGTTTGTATACAGTAAAGAACAAGAACAACGTATTGCTATTGCTGAGCGCTCTATGTGTGTTTTAAAGTGAACCAAAAAATCGATGTTGTAATCTTGTTCGTCTTACCCCATAAAATTATTCCCTTTCCGATATTGACTATTGGTCAAAAAGCTAACATAAGTATGAAGCCATAACTTTAGAACAGTAAATAGCAGAAACACTCAGTACCTCAATACAAAGCTAACATTTTACTTCAAAATTTGTATTTATACATAATTCTTGTTACTTTAAGCCAAACAAAGTTACACCAGATTTGTCTCCAAAAACGTATTGGTCGCCGTAGGAGCGTACTTCGTATATTTTGATACGATGTGATAAATATTACTCAATTTATGCGGTTAAGACGAACAAGATTTCGACATTTTTTTTCCCTATAAAAGATCCGGTCAGTCTAATGTGTTAAAAACACAAAGGCTATAGCTAAACGCATTTACATAAATCAAATGAGTATCAAGCATAAAGGGTTTGGGCACCCTTTACTATATACAAACTATGGTTCAAAATATATACTGCTCAATAGTCTAATTATTGACTAATCAAAAGTCCAATCTATACTCTGATGTACAGGCAAGGCAATATACAGATCTATAGTCCAAACTATAAATAAATCATTAGTTTAGACTATAAACTGATCTATTATTTAGATTATAAACTTATGTAAATTCCAGACTATGGACTTATTTGTAGTACAGGCTATAAATTGTTCTATTGATCCAGAATACCAGTCTATAAAATTATTTATATTATAGACTAAAAAATTATCCTGATTAGACCTTTAATTCTACATCTATTCTTTTCGATGTATGTGATTGGGAACGGACTGATCGTTTAAATCCAAATAAATACTTATGTATATTTATATATTTTGTATTAAAGATAACACTTAAGTATGTAGAATTTTGTGCATTTTTGAACTCGTGTAGTGTGTTATTATTGTATTTGAAATGAACTCGGCTCTGATTATTTAAAAAAAACAATAAACATTTATTAGCTATTAAGATGTTCGTTCTTCTCTTTTCTCTCTTGGTATTTGATTCAGTGCTCTGAGTAAGTATATTATCTAAAAATAAATTTAAAATCATATAATTAATCTTCATTCAGTATCTTACTATGAGTTTGGCTTACCCGTTTTTGAAGTTTCAATTTTAGATTGATAATTAAATCCGCTATTAGGATACTGTGTTAAGCTTGGATATAAATGACGAGCATTAATAGCTGGTAAATCATCATACGTATAGGTTTTCTTGGGAAACGTGGAAGGCTGTTCAGTTTTAGGGACCCGCTAATAAGTTTTCGAAAAAAATAGCTAATACCAGTACATATACTTTCGCCCCAACCTTTACCACCGCTAGTAGTTCCACTAGTTGCTAAGAATAGTGTTGCAATCAACAAAATACCAAAAAATATTCGGAAGTTCATTGGAAGTTTTTTTGTTCTTAACTGAAATACGTTTTTCTATTAAATGATTATCATTTTCCAAATAATAATTGCTATTATATATTATTTGTTTATTATATTATAAATAATTTTAGTCTGATAACAGTTAACCCTAGAATACATATAATGCTCATTAAAACAAAAAGATGTTTATAATTTTCATTGGAACTAATAATTTATAAAATATTATTGTTATATGTTATGTTTATTTTTATTAGTTTTAGAAATATTTATTAGTTATTAGAATTAATAATGGGTAGTTAGTGCCAGACAAATAAAAAACATGATTATTTTGTAAATAAAGCAATCTACTCGTTTATTCACCATCGATAACTCAGAAATGGAGCATCTGAATCCATATATAACAAGTAGGAAAGTATAGTCGGGCATGGCCGACCATATAATACCCTACACCATGAGTATATTTTTAAATTTTTTATTTTTTTAAAGAAACTTTTACGTTAATATTACCATAATTCCAAAATATTTAAGCAATTTATTGATAAAAAACTAAAATTCTAAATGAGGCTTTATATAGGTCAAATATGGGCCGATCCTCGGTAAATTTGGTAAAGAATATATTTTTAAATAACAGTTAGTTTTGTTAAAGTCCATTACGATACAAATGGTTACAAGTCAATTTTAGACGTTTAAGACATTTTTGAAGAGGGGTTTGTATGGGGGCTAGGGCCAAATAAGGGCCGTTCCTTACGAAAATCTGCAGTGTCATTTATACATATATAGAACTTATTTATGCCAATTTTCAGAGAGATAATAGAATATTTGACGTAATTATGGCATAAAAAGTACAAATCGGGAGGTACGGTTGTATGGGGGCTAGGTGAAATAATGGACCGATTTCAACCATTTTCAATAGGCTTCTTCTCTGTGCCAAAGAACATGCTTGGTCCAAATTTCATCAAATTATCTTGAAAATTGCGGCCTGTACCTTGCGCACAAGGTTTACATGGACAGCCAGCCAGCCGGAAAGACGGACAGACGACTCAAAAAATGATTCTGAATCGATCGGTATACTTTAAGGTGGGTATTGGACCAATATTATTTTAAATCTTTACATGGTAATGAAAGTTTTTGTAATAAAGTTTTAAATTTCTACGTCAAATAGTGTCAATGTTTTAAATATCATTCAATATCTTTCTAAACTTTTAAGTGGTTACGTTAAAATTGAATCAAGGACCTTAATGGTTACTGGCCACCAGTAGTAAAAGTAGTAACAGAATTTTATGCAACTAATATACGTAAATACTTAAAATATAAACTTATGCATAAATTTATTTCTAAATCTAAACGCCAAAATAATAATTATAAATATGAAAACAATAACATATTACTAATACAATTTAAACGATTCCATATTTTTCTGCAATTGTTTCAACATTTCATCTACCGAATCATTTGGCTCGTTCTTCTCAGTTCTTTTTGTAGTATCTTCTTCTAAAAGATGGTCAAAATTTACGACGCTTGATTGAATTTCTTTTAACATTTTCTGAATACTTTCGTTATTGTAATCAGAAATTATTCCAGTGTTGGACAAAGTGTTATCCCTCTCAGAAAGTGTTTAACATCAGAAATTGGTTTTGAATCATAATTGGAATTAATGTAATCAACTATCGAGGTAGTGCTTTCAGTAACTATTTCTTCAAAAACATTATCTAAATTACCAACATTGGGTTGTATTTTATCATAATCTTGACGAATGTTTTCTTTACTATTCGAGGTCTTTTTGGATGTAATCATGTCGAAAAGAGTATCGTCATCAAGAAAATATGATTTAGGATCAGTATTATATATAGAACTTGTTGTTGTATAGGGGGTATTTATAATGTAATTTAAATCATATGTATCTACTGGACTTTTTGTTGTTGTAGTTGTCAGTTCCTATTTCTGATTTTTTCGGGATATTTTGAAATATCATGAACTACATTAAAAATGGAGAAGAAATCATTGCTCAGTGCTTTGCTAATGGAGTAACCCACGGCATAATTTCCAGTATCTAAAATAATTTTTAATTATACATATTAAAATTAAAGTTTTAAATATACAAGCCCTCCATACTTACCTTTATTGTGATCTGCAGCTTCCTCTTCTTCTTTGTTAGGCACATGATATGAACCTGTATGTGTACTTGTTCTTCTTTATATATACGGGTCTGTAGCTATATCGGTAAGGTGTACTGTGAAAGAAACCATGAACCCAGCCACCACTGGTATGGGATCCTCCATGGTTGCCTCCAAAGTGGCTACTTTTACTGCTACCAAAACTACTACTCTTACTACTACCAAAGAATCCTCCTCTTCCACTAGAACTTCTACCACCGCTTCTTCCACCACTTCTACCTCCACCCCCTCTTCCACCTTTAGCTTCTGTTGTAGAAACTAATATAGATGCAATTATAGCACAACACACAACTACTAATATCTTATGCATTACACAAAGTTTTTTTTTTCACAATTATTATTTTATTTTTGTATAAATTTCATTTAGCAGCGACTTTTTACTTTGCTGTTCTTTTTAAAGTGATAAGAATTTGTCTTTGGTTTTCTTAATATACTAGTACTCTCAATTTTCAGAATCATATTTTGTAATGCGA
Organism: Lucilia cuprina; assembly: GCF_022045245.1. Classification (NCBI taxonomy): domain Eukaryota; kingdom Metazoa; phylum Arthropoda; class Insecta; order Diptera; family Calliphoridae; genus Lucilia; species Lucilia cuprina. The sequence continues at coordinate 34,180,820 of NC_060950.1, read as the reverse complement.
TAACGAAACATATATTAAACATATATATACTTATAAAATTTCTAGTACTTTTGCAATAATACGAATTTATTTGTCTGCAAATGTAGCTAGAAATGAGTCCTAACATGTAAAATCCTAATATATACTAAAATTTTTTGTAGTTTGTTTATTTGTTTGTGCGTCAATCACGCCTAAACGATGAACAATTTTCTTTCAATTTGGAACATAGAATGATGTATGTCTGGAATCGTCAATAGCCCTATATAACTTTCCGAAAATTGGACTAGAAGGGGTAAATAAAATAATGAAAAACGACGAAAAACGGAAAAAATTGGTATTTTGTGCATAAAAATTTATTTTTTGGCTATTTTAATCAAAATTATTTTCGATTTTGCATTCTAAAATGTCAGAAATATGTATTAGCACAGTTTGCGTTGCGAAAGTTGGAACAAAACTGGTATCAAAATTGGGAAAAGAGCTAAATACTGGGGGAAAATCGGTACTTTTGTGCTTACACTGAAAATAATCCAACCCAGAATATATATACTTTTATGGGTCTTAGATGAATATTTCAATGTGTTACAAACGGAATGACAAAAACAATATACCCCCCATCTTTTTTGATGGTGGGTATAAAATTGTTAAAATAAACACACAATGTCAGATTATTTTCTATCTTAAGGTTAAATTGACATTTTTTATACAAAAAATATTTTAATCGAGAGAATAACTTTCGGTTAAATGATAACCATAGGTGGAGATAACAGGGCTTAAAAAGATAAATAAGTTTTGTGGAAAATTATCGTAACTAGAGTACATAATCCCCAATCGAAAGTAAATTAAAAATTCAGATAATAAGCATACGTACGTGTGATTTTTGCTTCTATGTGTTAGTAACAATTTTTATACCCACCATCAAAAAAGATGGGGGGTATATTGTTTTTGTCATTCCGTTTGTAACACATTTAAATATTCGTCTAAGACCCATAAAAGTATATATATTCTGGGTCCTTATTAGATTTTAAGACAATCTAGCCATATCCGTCCGTCTGTCCGTCTGTCTGTTGAAAACACGATAGAGTCCGTATGGAAGTAGATAGCGAGCTGAAATTTTGCACAGATACTTATCGTTGGTGCAGTTTGTTTGGCATTGGAAATGGGCAATATCGGTCCACGATTTCGCCTTGCCCCCATATAAGGACCCCTTCAGAAAATGACTTAATCGCCCATATCTAGCTAACAGAATCATCAATAAAGGTGAAATTCGGCACAAACACGTTTTATGGGGACATAAATCTCTTCGCAGAATCTTATAGGGATCGGCCCATAATTGACCATACCCCCATATAAAGTCCCCTTCAGAAAATGACTTTATCACTCATAACTGGCTAAGAGAAGCACCAATAGCGTTGAAATTCGGCACAAACCTATTTTATGGGAACATAAATCTCTTCGTAGAATTTTATAAGGATCGGTCCAAAATTGACCCCACCCCATATAAAGTCCCCTTCAGAAAATGACTTTATCGCTCATAACTGGCTAATAGAAGCACCAATAGCGTTGAAATTCGGCACAAACATGTTTTATAGGAACATAAATCTCTTCGTTCATTTCTGACTCAAAAAGCGCTAAAATTCTACATAAACAAGTTTCGTGCGAACAGAAAGCTACCTGTTGAATTTTATAAGGATCGATCTGTATTAAAAGTGGGCAATATCGGTCAACGTTTTTGCATAGCCCTTATATAAGGTCTTCAGAAAATAACTTTGTCGTTTATAACTGGCTTAGGGATGCATCTATAGCGGTAAAATTCGTCATAAACATGTTTTATAAGAATTAAAACATCTTCGTAAAATTTTATAAGTATCGGTTCAAAACTGGCCCTACCCCCCATATAAGGTCCCCTTCAGAAAATGACTTTAATGCTTATATCTGACCTTAAGAAACATATATAGCAATAAAATTCGACATAAAAAGTTTTATAGGAACTAAAGTGATTTTCTTTTGACTCAAAAATGTTAATACACCAGTAAAATTCTACATAAACAAGTTTTTTGAAAGCTAAAAGCTATTTATCAAATGTTAGAAGGGTCGGTCCTTAATTAACCATATCACCCTTGTATAGCCCTCTTAAAAAATTTCCTTAAAACTACATACACAAGTTTTGTAGGAAATCGGTCTATAACTGACTCATAACTTATTGGCTGTAATGGTCAAATACGACTATAGCGATGAAATTTCACATAAAAATATTTGTATGAGCCCCTACCCTATGCCCCTATTATGGTTACCACCTTATTAAAGGCCCTCTTCCAAATATTTCCTCGATGTTCATATTAATATTGACATATGATTACATAGATCGATAATAAGTATCAAAATTTATTAATAAGAATGATTTGATGGTGGGTATATAAGATTCGGCATGGCCGAATATAACACTCTTACTTGTTTAAAATAATTTTATCTCACTTTTCTTACAAAATTTTGTTTAATTTTCCTAAACTGGAAAAAAATATTTTTTTTTCTAATTATTGACATTTCATTATACCCACCATCAAAAAAGATGGGGGGTATATTGTTTTTATACTCACCATCAAAAAAGATGGGGGTATATTGTTTTTGTCATTCCGTTTGTAACACATTGAAATATTCGTCTAAGACCCATAAAAGTATATATATTCTGGGTCCTTATTAGATTTTGTTGTTGTTGAATTTAAATTTTCAAACAGAGTTTCAATGTTTAGTATTGCAAATTCGAACATATTTAAAATTGTAACTCTGTATGTTTTGAATGCACCAATACATATACATTTTTGTTACTAACACATATTTAGAGTTAGGTACTTTTTCACTAACACATGCTTAGGGTTAGGTACTGCTGTCAAAGAGTCGGACTACTTGTTATACTTTGTTTAGAACATAATCTTTAGTACATCATTAATAGGAACGTTAATTTTTATTGTAGGAGTGTAAAATTTAGCAAGAACATGATACGGTGCATCATAATCAATCAAAAAGTCGATTTTGACTTTTTCGTAATATAGGGCTTTTGAATTTCATATGACGATATATTTCTTAAAAATAGTTTTTTCAACAAAGATAAATATTGTTAGTTATAAAAAAGGAACATTGTATGAAATTATACTTATATTTTTCATGTGGGACAATGTTTAATCTTTATTAGATAAAAATTATTTGTAATACAATTATTGATCCTAGGGGAACAATCTTATATTTTAATAATGATAACTAGCCATTACTGCATTTGATATAAAAATAAATATTTTTATATTTAATCTGCCCTATTCATAATATTTTATCAAAGGTTTACAGAAAACATTTTGTGTGAAGATTTAATTTTTTTTGAAAGCTAAAAAATGTTTTTATGTGGCAAAATTCATGAATTTCTGTTACTTGCTTTAGAAAATCTCATAAAAACTATGCGATTTTTGGTTTGTCTAAAAGTTTTAGCAAATCAGTTTCCTGAATACATATTTAAACTCACAAGTTACATACTATGATACATATAAATGTATTTTTTTTGTCACATTTTAAAAATAAAACGATATTATTTATATTATATGTTTTAAATAAACATGTCTATTGTTAAAAAAGCATTTTTTTATAATTTATTTTTTAAGTTATTAAATATTTTGAATATTATTTATAAACAGGACCAGCTGTCTTGTATGTGAATTTCTTTATGCCCTACACCACTATATTGGGGAGGGTCCTTTACTAGGGTATTCAAACGATTAATCGTCGATCGGTTAATCGATCAATTTTTGTCTATTAATCGCACGAATAAATGAAAATTGCCAAATTTCAAATAACGAATAAACCGAATAATTTATATCAATTAACCGATGAAGAAAAACTTATTATTAAACAATTAAATAACTGTCTATGTTATACAAAATTCAATATGTTTATAATAAATTTACTTTCTGCATTAACTTTTCTATAATGAAGAAAATTTATTTGATGATTTTTATAACAACACTTTAGAATCATTGTTTATTAATTTACTTCTAGAATGGATTCATGCAGAAACACTTAAAATTTCTGAAAAGAAATCTTGAAAATAATGATATCGCATTTACTTCTACATCCAGTTTTGAAAAACAGTGTTGAGTTTCTAAAGTATTTTTAATAAGTTTTTCTGCAATACATAGTTAAATACTAATTAATTGGAACTTATGAATTCTGGAACTCGTTGATAAATCTCAAAAATATACATAAACTTAATATATTTACATAGAAGAGGAAAATAAATAATTTCTAATAATTGAGAAAAAAATTGTAAAAAAGAAATAATGTTATTGAAAAAAATCCACTTGCCTTCTATTTGATTAACCGAATAATTTTGAATTATCCGATTATTAACCGGCCTTAACTTAACTTAAAACCCCAAATAATTATTTGTCGAATAAACCGAATAAGACAAAAATCCGAATAATTGATTACTCTATCCTATACCCACCTTAAGTATACCGATCGATTCAGTATCATTTTTTGAGTCCTTTAAGACATGTCCATCAGTCCGCCCGTCCGTCTATCCGGCTGGCTGTCCATGTATACCTTGTGCGCAAGGTACAGGCCGCAATTTTCAACATAATTTGATGAAATATGGACCAAGCGTGTTTTTTTGGCACAGTTTCGGTCGCAATGAAACTCAACAAAACTACTGTTATTTAAAAATATATCCTTTTTCCCAAATTTAATGAGGATCGGCCAATGTTTGACCTATACTCCTATACAAAGCCTCGTTTAGAAAAGTTATTTATGTAGAATTTAAGAAAGTACAGGTAATTTTCTAAAGGCAGTTTGAATGGGGGCTAGGGTCAAATGAAATCCGTTTATTACAAAAATCGGTAATGTCAATAAAAGTTCTATAAAACTAAGTTTTGCCGACTTTTGTTGATATAACAGAACATTAAACTTAATTATATGGCCAAAAGCCATATTCGGACCTTTGTGGCTACGCGAAATAATGGACCGATTTTATCCATTTTCAATAGGCTTCGTCCTTGGGCCGAAAAAAGAGCGTGTGCCAAATTTCCAATTCTCTTGAAAATATATGTACGTACCTATGAACGTATGGTTGATATGGAATTAATAACTAAAAATAGATAGCAATCATACGCCGCGATAGACAAAATTTTATAAATAATTATCATAGGCAGGTTTTTGTTTATATTTAACTGCTTAAAAATGCGCTATGTAGTTCATATTTAGCTATCAAAATTAATGTGTAGTAAATTTTTTTAAAAACTATTTTGTGAAAAAAGCATATACAAATTGTTTATGGTAAAAATAAATAGACGTCTTAATAAATAAATTAAATTTTTTCACCAAAATATTTATTACAAATAAAACTAATAAACAAAAAAATCTTATTGTTAAATATAATAATAAAGATCCGTTATGACGGCTTTAAAATTGTTGGAGCAAATGACAGTAACGATGAAATCAATACCGTCATCATTGATATAATACAATGAACATTAATATCGTCTCCTGTTTTATTTGATTTTCATCTCATTTGCTTTTCTACTTCTAAAGGAAACCTTTATTTTTCATAAATGTCAATCATGGTGTTAAAAGCGGACAGAAATGCAAAAAAAAAAAAACAAATGCCATCAAAAGGACAACTACAATTTGATTGAAAGTAAAATGTCAAGGTTGCCTTGTTTTGAAAGTACACTTGTATTTATGATTGATGTATATTATGTTACTTATTAAAATGTATATCATGAAATTCTTGAGAAATCAATTAAGAATTGACCGTCTTCTGATTTCTTTAACTTTTTTGTAAATACATACTCTATTAGATACGTAAACATATCTACATTAATTTTTTAAAAAGGTAAAACACTTTGAATGTTTATATCTCTGAGAGTTTATATGTGATTTTGTTGATATAAAACACAATCTAATACATATACCGGCAGATAAAGAAGCAGATAAAAAAATCACCACTTTCAATTTTGAAGATTAAATTGCACTGCTCTAAATAGGGAATATTTATAAAAAAATAATCAATGGGCATAAGAATGATCTTTTCTTCACATAGAAAAAACATTTTAAAATGTACAAAAAAATATCAAATAAGAACGATCTTATTTATGTTCATTGTTAAGGTGCCATTAGACGACATGTATTTTACATATGTACTGTCACTTTTTTATCCATATGTAATTCAGAATGTATGTCAAAATTGTTATTTTACATACGATTCATATAAAATTTGGCACAAGCATTGTTCTCACATATAGAAATATAACTATGAAATCTTTTTCTGATCGGTCCATAATTGGTCATAGCTCCCATACAAGTTCCCCTCCCGAAAATCACTTAAACGTGTATAACTCATTAATTAATTAAGATATCCATATAAAATTTGGTACAAGTATTGATCATATACAAAAAATATTACTAAGAAATTTTTTCCATCAGTCCATAACTGGTCATAGCTCCCATACAAGGTCTTCTCCCGAAAATAACTTAAACTCACATAGCTTATTACTAAATTAAGATATCCATATAAAGTTTGGCACAAGTGTTGCTCATATACAGAGGAATTACTTAATTAAGATATCCATATAAAATTTGGTACAAGTATTGATCATATACAAAAAATATTACTAAAAAATTTTTTCCATCAGTCCATAACTGGTCATAGCTCCATTTCAAGGTCCCCTCCCGAAAATAACTTAAACACACATAGCTTATTACTAAATTAAGATATCCATATAAAGTTTGGCACAAGTGTTGCTCATATACAGAGGAATAGTATTGTGAAATGTTTTTCCGATGGATCCATAATTGATCATAGCTCCCACACAAGGTCCCTCTTAGAAAAACACACATACAAGGTTCCCTCCGAAAATCTCTTAAACGCACATAACTCATAACCAAATACTGATATCCACACATTTAGCAAAATATTGCTCTTATATACATAAATTCACTATAAAATTGTTTTACGATCGGTCCATATTTGGTCATAGCTCTCATACTAGGTCCAGAAAATCACTTAGATTCACAATATTTATTACCAAGTAATGATATAGATACAGAATTCTGAAATTTTGTCTTTATATACATAATTGGACATAGCTCCCATACAAAGTCCTTTTACGAAAATCTCTTAAACGCACATTACTTATTACCAAATTAAGCTATTGATACATAATTTGGCAAAAATATTAGTTTTGTATACTTCTATTTCTGCTATATTAGGTCCTGCACCTAGAAGCGCTTTAACCATATTTAAAGAGTATTATCAATTTGTGTTGAACAAAATTTTGTGTAGATCATAATTAAATATGTATTTGAATCTCTTAATCTTTCACATACATACATACATACATACATACATACATACATACATACATACATACATACATACATACATACATACATACATACATACATACATACATATATACATACATACATACATATATACATGCATGTAAATTACTAAATTTTTAATGTTCAATAATTATTGGAATTGTAATAGATTTAACCTTTGGGATTTTTTCTATTAAAGACATGAAAAAACTTATATCTACAAATATTTGATCAATTAAAAAAGTAAAAACATAAAAGTAGCTGGAGGAGGGTATTTAAGATTCGGCACAGCCGAATATATATTTTGATATTTATCACCACAAATTGCTTGTTTAAAATAATTTACGAGATGGCAATCAATTTTTGAAAAATATTCATATAAATACAAAACAAGTTAGAGTGCTATATTCGGCTGAGCCGAATCTTAAATACCCTCCACCAAATTTTTTGATCAAGTATTTGTAGAAATGAGTTTTCTTATTTCTTTAATAAAAAAATTCGAGGATTTATTGAACATTACAAACGCCATTTTCTTTACATTTTTATAGCGCTTAGCGATATTTAGTAATTCGCAAGTATGCCTGTGTGTGAAAGATTTAAGGATTTTCAAAATACATATACATATATAATTTTGTTCTACACTAATTGATAATGCACCTAGTTAAATACGGTTAACACGTTTTGAAGATATGACCAATTATAATCGATCGTAATAAATTATTTAAGCCAAATTTCTGTACATAAAAGCTATATTTCTGTAAAATTTTTTATATCGCAATTTAGTAATAAGTAATGTGCCTTTAAGTGATTTTCTGAAGGGAATCATATATAGGACCTACCGCTGCTGTGTTATAAACCGATCGTAAAAAAATCTTGAAATATAATTTATGTATAGAGTAATGTGCGTTTAAGAGATTTTCGTAAAAGGACTTTGTATGGGAGCTTTGTCCAATTATGTATGTAAAGAGTTATTTGCGTTTAAGTGATTTTCGGGAGAGAACCTTGTATGAAGCTATGACCAATTATGGGCCGATCCAAAAAAACTTTTATGGTATTATCACTGTGTATAAGATCAATACTTGCACTAAAATTTATATGGATATCTTAATTTAGTAATCAGCTATGACCAATTATGGACCGATTAATAAAAACCTTTCACAGTAATATTTGTATGCATATGAGCAATATTTATACCAAATAATCGATATCTCATTTAAGTAATGAGTTAATCGCGTTTAAGTGATTTTCGGGAAAGGACCCTGTGTGGGAGCTATGACAAATTATGGATCGACTGGAAAAACCTTTCACAGATATATTTATATGCATATGGACAATACCTGTACCAAATATTATATCTTAATTTAGTAATTTGTATGGGAGTTGAGACTAATTACGGACCGATCCATAAAAGTTTTCAGCAAGGATTAGGCTCTTAGGTAGAAACAAATGTGTGGTAATTTTCATGGAATTATCTTGAAGAGTTTTCGAGAAAATTACATCCGAATGTGTAAGAAATGCTTTTCTCGGTGTGAACAGATTTTGCTCCTTTTCAATACCAAACTGCGTAGGATAATAGTTAATATATTCAGTGAATTTGGCTGACTTCATTTGCTTAGTTTAAACGTGAGCGTGTTTTAGGCAGACAGACAGACGGACATAGCTAAATCGACCCAGAATTTGATAAGGACCCGGAATATATATACTTTGTTGCATCTCAGATGAATATTTATTGTTGTTACACACGGAATGATATATATATACCCTCTATCACCACTGATGGAGGTAATATAGTAAGAAATTATAGTCGGGCGAGGCCGACCAATAATATACCTATTAAAAAAGTAAAATGTGATTAAGTTTTTATAATAAAACAGATATACTTGCATCAGATATACTTAAGACATTTATTGTTGAATTAAACTATGAACATTTAATTTCAGATTTAGAAGAGGGCTTCTTATAGGGGCTAGGGTCAATTGAGAGCCTATAATTAGAGAGTTCATGAGGGTCATTAAGGCTAGTATAGAACTTGGTTATGCAGGTTTTTGCCAACATACGAGTAAATTAAACATAATTATGAACTTAAAAGGATAGGTGAAGTAATGTACCGATGTTAACAATTTTCAATAGGCTTCGTCCCTGGTACAATAGAAGATCATGTACCAAATTTCATTTGTCAACGGTACAATAGCAGATCATGTGCCAAATCTCATTGAATTATCTTTAAAATTGCGACCTATAGTTTGATTACAAGGTTTACAAGCCCTGTTTGGGGGTTCAGTTGTATTGGAGCTAGGTGAAATAATAGACCGATCTTAACTATTTTCAATACGCTTCGTCTCTTGGACAAGAGAAGATCATGTACCAAATTTCATTGAATTATCTTCAAAATTTCTAAATGGACTCAGAAAAGGATTCTGAGCCGAATAAGGTGGGTATATGACCAATATTATTGTGCATTAGAAACATCAGCACAAACCCAATATTCCCTCCCCACTAAAGTGGTGTAGGATATAAATGTTGAAAAATATGAATATACTTGGTATTTACCCAGTTTTAGAATCTCTATGATTTTATGATGTGTAGAAAAAACTATTTCCATTCTGGGGAAACATTCATAAAAATAAAGATAAATAGAAAAAGATAAATAGAAAAAATACTCTGCCTGTGTTTTATAACTTTCAAAACGCCGAAAAAATTCGAAAAATATCTAAAAATTATTTGAATCACGCAACTTAAAAGTGGAAGACTTTAATATTTCAATGTTTTTTCTCGACTCGAATTATTTTTTTTAAAGGAGCAAAATGTAAAATTTATAAAAAGGTAATCTCGTATTCAAAAATACTTACATTGGCATTCGACTCACTTTTTCGATATCACGGCCTTTGTGCTGATTTTATTAATGCACAATAACATTTGTCCTATACACACCTTAAATTATACCGTCCGTCTGCCCGTCCGTCTCTCCGTCCATATAAACCTTGTAATCAAACTAAAGGTCGCAATTTTGAAGATATTGAAATTTGGTACAAGAAATTCTATTGTCTCAGGGACGAAGCCTATTGAAAATGGTCTACATCGGTTCATTATTTCAAATAGCCCCCAATTGAACCCGCCAAATATAGATGTTAAATTCAAAATTATGTTTATTATACTCATATCTCGACAAAAAGCTGCAAAACCAAGTTCTATACTAGACTTGGTAATACTCACAAATTCCATAATAATGGGTCCTCATATGACCCTAGCCCCTATAAAAAGCCCCTATCAAAATTTCACTGAAATGTCCACAGATTTATTAAGCAATAAAAGGCTTAAGTTGTATATCTGAGGCAAAGTACAATTAAATTTAAATGCTTTATTATGACAACTAAATCACATTTTAATTTTGTAAAAGGTACTTATATGTATATAATTTCTTACTTGTTTTTTTATTTTTTATTATATTGGATTTATGTTCGTGATTGCAACAAATAGATATATACAGTGTTAGAAAACTAGTAGGTAACTTTGCCATGTATTTCAAATCAGTACCTATTATTTTATTTAATAATATTTTTACACCAAAGTACCCGGCACCCGCAGATATAATATATTTGTCCACAATATTATCGATTTAAAGCACACGGTATAAAAATAATACTTTTTATGAAACCAATCAAATTAAAATTATTTTCACACTATTTTATTTATCCCTATTTAACCATAAAATAATAGTAAATAAAATGTATCTTTCAAATTCAAATATAATAATGCTTAATCTATTAAAATAGTCAAATAATTTCAACCTAAATATACGTTGATATCTAATAGTTCTTTTAACAACACAAATAAATTGTTAAATTTCTATAAAAACGGTTGATTTAAGTTAAGTATTTGCCTAACATTTCCATTTATAGCTATTTTTAGGTTCCTAAGGCGACCAGAAATAAAAAACTTCAAAACATATTGATTGGGTATATGTATTATTTGAATTTTATCTGACACGTCAACACGTATCTCACAAATTAAATCAACTATTATGTATTAATTCAATAAATTGTTTCAAATGTGGTTTTATCACTTTTAACGACAAATTTAGAGGGAAATAAAAAATTCGAATAGCCATTAAATAACAAGTAGGAAAGTATAGTCGAGCATGACTGACCATATAATACCCTACACCAAGAGTATATTTTTAAAATTTTTACTTTTTAATTTTTTTTATAAAGAAACTTTTATGTTGAATATTACCATAATTCCAAAATATTTAAGCAATTTATTGATTAAAAAAACTAAAATTTCAAAATGAGGCTTTATATAGGTCAAATATGGGGCAATTTGGGAAAAGGATATATTTCTAAATAACAGTTAGTTTTGTTGAGTTTCATTGCGATACAAATGGTTACAAGTCAATTTTAGTCGTTTAAAACATTTTTTGAAGGGGGGTTTGTATGGGGGCTCTGGTCAAGTAAGGGCTTACTTATATAAAACTTATTTGTGCCAATTTTTAGAGAGATAGCAGAATATTTGACGTAATTATGTCATAAAAAGTTCAAATCGGGAGGTACGGTTGTATGGGGGCTAGGTGAAATAATGGACCGATTTCATCCATTTTCAATAGGCTTCGTCCCTGTGCCAAAAAACATGCTTGGTCTTAATTTCATCAAATAATCTTGAAAATTGCGACCTTTACCTTGCGCACAAGGTTTACATGGACAGCCAGCCAGACAGCCGGACAGACGGACGGACGGACATGTCTTAATCGACTCAAAAAATGATTCTGAATCGATCGGTATACTTTAATGTGGGTATTGGACCAATATTTTTGTATGTTACAAAATTCAGCACAAACGTATAATACCCTCCCCACTATAGTGGTGTAGGGTATAAAAATTCTATTATTTGATTCAAACTAAAAATTCGTATGTTCATTAAACCTATCCACAAAAAAAGTTATACCTCTCAAAATATATTATTTATACATTAAAGTTGCCGAAATAATATAATATTTAGCTTGGAAAGGTTTTATTTTGTTTATTAGAGTATTGTTGAATCGGATATCTGTAACAGCTGAAAACAATTAAAAAGTGTTAACAGTTGGGCTGTTAAACATACATATAACACTAAAAATGGTCCATTATTATGATTTGGGCTTGTTAGATCATAAATACATCGAAAATCAACTGTTATCCTTAGCAGTTTGGTATTGAAAATCAGCAAAATCGGTTTACAATCAAAAATTTTGTGAGACTACTTCGAAAAATATGATGATTTTTTCGTAATTCTTAAGTAGATTTCTCAGAAACTTCATGAGATAATTCAATGAATTTTGTTATATACAATTATTTTTGTTTAGGGATCAATTATCAAAAGCCGCATACAAAGCTATAAATATATCTCCGGAAAATAATTTATCGTCCCTGGACTCAGAAAATTGATTTTGAAACGATTGGTATACTTAATGTGGTCTAGGACCAATATTTTTGGGTGTTACAAACATCAGCACAAATGTAGAATACCCTCAAACTATAGAGATATAGAGTATAAAAAACGTATGTATTAGAGTATTCAATTATTCTGGTTTTTGTCTTATTCGGTTTATTCGCCAAACAATTTTTTGGGGTTTTAAGTTGGCCGGTTAATAATCGGATAATTCAAAATTATTCGGTTAATCGAATAAGAGGCAAATGTATGTAGTTTTTATAGTTATTTATTTTCTACAATAATTTCATTTCTCACTACTTTAAATTCAATTCTTTTAATTTTTTCTCAAATATTACAAATTATTTATTTTAATGTGAAATCCTCTTCTAAATAAAGAAATTAAGTTTATTAAATTTATGTTTTTGAGATTTATCAACGAGTTCCAGAATTCATACGTTCCAATGATCTAGTGTATAACTACGTATTGCTGAAGAACTTATGAGAAATTATATAGAAACTGTTTCTTAAAACAGGATGTAGAAGTAAAGGCGTTATCATTATTTTCAAGATTTCTTTTCAAAAATCTGAAATGATTCTGCATGAACCCATTCTAAGAAGTAGATAAATCAGAACAACTTATTACCATGTTTCTGAAGTATTGTTATAAAAATCATCCAAATTACCAAATTTTTTTCGGGATCAGTCCACAATTGGTCATATCTACATATGACCATTTGTCATAGCTCTCATATAAGATTCACTTTCCGAAATCATTTAAACGCATATATTTCATTGAATTATAAAGCACATAAATCATTATACGAAATTTTTTCCATTTGGTCACAACTCCCATATAAGGAATATTTCCGAAAAACACTTAAGGGAAAATTGACAATCAAAGTATTCCGGATTATATTGGGCATAAATGATTATGAATACCACACAAATCACTATTAAATGAAAATATTTCTATAGATTTCGACATGGGTATATTCTATGAATATATCATTCTGCTAAAATGTTTTTGAATTACCCAAATATTGATCATACTTCTGATTTAATCTGCATGATCGTTCCATAGTAAATCATAGCATCCATACAAGGTACTCTCACTTGTTGTATATTTTTTGTATTGATGGATTACTGCTAGAGATGTAGGTTAGGAATGTGGGTTAGTTCATAAAAAAATTCTTATCTTGTAGTAGCACAACAATATGATCGTCACTGTAATTTACGAAATAGGGCCTTCAATGAATATTTGGTCCTATTTTCGACCAAAAAATTTGTTCGGAGTAAGGCCAATATCGTCATAAAAATTGATAGTGAGATTTTGAATGCAATAAAATTACGTATTATTACAAAAGATCGAAAATTTTTCAATAAAGGTAGGATATACAAAATATAAAAATATATTTATGTATGTAAAAATTTTGGACATATTGGCGTATAATTGATTCTAATTGCACGGAATATTCTTTATATTGCTTATACGTACTATAGAAACTTTAACGGATTTTAAGTGTGTTAATAAATTGTATAAGAAAAAATAATAATTTTAAGCGCTCAATTTTTAAGAACCGTTATTTCGAATGTGGTATGTATTATGTTTCAAGAAAAAAACAAATGATTTATAGATGCAGTTTTCTACTACTTATATTCTTATATTATTCTTATATAAAAATGAATAAACTTTTGTATACAATGAGATAACTCAATACAATTAAACACAATATTCAATTTTGCACTAAATAACTACATATATAACAAACACGTTTATAATAAAGTGGGTATGAAATATTTTTTGTTTGGAAAATTACGAATTTTAATCTGAATATTCAGTGCAAAACCGAAACCAGTGCAAAGTTTTTTGTCATTATGCTTACAATACTTTTTGCCTATACCAAATCATACTACAGGACCTGTTTTTACTGTACAATAATTAAGCTATATTTAGCCAAATTTATTGTCATATATAAAGTAACTAAAAATATACCGAAATAAAAATTTCATTTTGAAAATAAAATTTGTTTTTTCATAATAAAAAAATATTCAATTATTGTTAAGCAATAACTTGATAAGCCACAATTTTTTGCTAAAATACTGATTTCCACTTTATTTATGATATCCAACTTTTTGCAACCAATAGCTATCGAATTTTTTAAACTTAAATGTTGATTTACTCAAAATTTTATTTTTGTGGCATATCGAGTTACTGCAATAAGTCCTTCAGTTTATAGTGTTTGCTTTTGAAAGTGGTTTTTCAAATTCAAACAACTAAGAAAATCCTGTTTTTTAAGAATTTTTTAAACTTAAATGTTGATTTACTCAAAATTTTATTTTTGTGGCATATCGAGTTACTGCAATAAGCCCTTCATTTTATAGTGTTTGCTTTTGAAAGTGCTTTTTTAAATTCAAATTCTTTCAAAGTATGGTAAAGAAAAAATATGTTGACACTCCTTTATTAAATATATTATTTCAATATAAATTATTCAACTTAAAATGATTTTTAATTTTAAGCAGAAAGTGCTCCTGACCTCAGTAAGATTTTTGGAAAATTTAAATGCATCTTTAAAATTAACCAATTAACCAATGACCTCAGTAAGATTTTTTGAAAATTTAAATGCTTTCTAAAATTAACCATTTTTAAGCTGATTACGGGAACATGATTTTAGAATTTATTAATATTTCTGATCCCAAAAAATTATTATAGATATGACATATATAAGCCCACTTTTCGAACACTTTAACATTTTTTTTTTTGGACACGTCTTGTATTGAATGAAATAGTGTTATATTCGACTATGCTGATTCTTATATTCCCTTATATCTTATTTCATAGCTATACTCGCATTATTAAGCCGGTAATTTGCGTTTAATTCATTTTCTAAAGAGGGACTTATATGGAGGGTTGGGACCATTGTAGACCGATTCTCTTAAAATTTGGTAAAGAGATTTGTGCTCGTAAGAAACCTACTTATGTCGAATTTCAGCGATATACTCGTATTTTCAAACCAGTAATGAGCGTTAAAGGAATTTTCTGAGCGAGACCATATATGTGGAATAGGAACCCATCCTCATAAAATCGATAAAAATCAGCGTTAAATGGTATTTTTTAGCCAATTTGGTAGGGAGAATTTAGCTGATATAAGACTTTTTTATAATAATTTCTAATATTAAAAAAAGCTTTCCTATACGAAATTAAATTAAAGTAAATATATTTACAGCTTATTTAATATTAAAGACTATAAAATAACACATAATTCATCTCCACCAAGTAAGAAAAAACCCGAAATATCGTAAATATTTTATTATTTAAATAAAACTAATTTTTTTCAAAAAACTTACTAAATTATACTTAAATCGTTGCAATGATATATTCTCAGCAGCTTTTTTGTAATATTTTATTTTCGAAAAATTTATTATATGACTCTGTGTTACAATATAATCGAAAGCCACTAGGGGAGAGTTACAAACACAAAAACATTTAAGGTTAGCAGGGCATGTTACACTAACTGGACGGTTTTTATTAAAACATAAAATTTTTTGGGTTCAAGTCATATTTTACAAGGTGTAAAGTTTTTCTTTTTTATTGACGTTAAAAATATGTGCGAAAATATATAAATCACTATAAATATTATTTCATTACTATTAGATTTTTACAGAGAGAAAATAAAAAAGAAATGAAATCAATTTTTATGACTTATGTGAAAAGGTTTTTCGTTTTATTATTGCAATTTAGTTGAACATCGTTGTATTAAATGTTGATACATTCAAAATTCGTTACAATATTGATTTAATGAAACAAGTTTGTTTTATTTTTTGCTAGAAAAAAGTTTTTGTAATAAAACTTTTCTCATATAAACAATATAGCCAAATCTATTTCATATGTTGAAAACTTGTTTCCAAAGTAGACCATGAACTAGAAAGAATAATCTATAAAAACAAAACGAATTATAATTGAACATAAGTTTTGTTAGGAAAACCTAAATAAAAACTTGCACATCAGTGGCCACTTACGGTTATTTATACGCTTAATCCTAAATAATAGACATTGTTTTCCCTCTCTGCCCATTACTCCATTGTGGAAGAAATGACATATGTATTAGTTTTCATATTATGAATCTCCTATAAAATTAAATATACAGATCAATTTGTATTTGGAAAAAATAGCTGAACATATCTATGACTTTATTATTACTACATAAACTTTTCACAAATACACAAGTATAGTGTAATGGTAATATATGTATACCTGATTAGAAAGCCAATAAAATCAATGACTAAAGTGTTAAAGTTAAAACAAAGTTTAATTCGAAATACCAGTGGTTATTAACCATTAGAGAGAACTTAATTGTATGGGATTGCTTTAGTAATTCAAAACATGATTTTTTAGTTGGAAGTGAGTAAACGAAGTATATAAACTTCATTAAATGATTCATTAAGTTATAAATTATTAAAAGTTTGAGATTAAGGAAGCAAACATTACGCTTAACATAATGAACTGTGAAATCAGTTAAACATAATAAATTTAATTTCTAAACATCTATATTTGTTTAAACTAACTAACTAAATAAATAACAAACTAACTAACTACTAACTAACTAACTAACTAACTAACTAACTAACTAACTAACTAACTAACTAACTAACTAACTAACTGACTAACTAACTAACTAACTAACTAACTAACTAACTAACTAACTAGCTAACTAACTAACTAATTAACTAACTAACTAACTAAATTTTTAAAATGCCCTGTTAAAAATGTTTATGTAAATGATTTAATGAATAGTAAAATAATAATTTGGAGAAAAAAGGATAATTAAATAAAGGACAAACTGATTTTTCGTATATCGTTAGTGATAAATGAATGAATATTTTCAAAATATTTAACATTATTTAACATTTGATAATTTTAACCATATTTTATTTACTTTAATAGAAATAATTCTTATATGTACACATACTTTTTAATGTATGTCATTTGTGAGTACTTTCTTTATAAAAGTATAAGTTTTATAGCAGTTCAAGCGAATCTTTTCATGCATCGCGTTCTGATATTACTTTAAAAGTACATGTTACAGAGACTTTTTTATACATTTTTCGGAAAATTCGTGTTTTAATTAAAAATATTTATATATAAATTAGATTTTGTTTTACAGTATAAAATTAAAATAAATTTTATAATTCTTAAAATTACGTTGATTTTGAAATATATGTTGATTTTTGAAAATTAGCATATATGTAATAAAAAAGTTTTCATATAAATTTTGCAACTTTTTGAAAAATTTTATCTATCATGTGTTGTGTAACATTTTTGCACTGATGTTTGTTTCAATGGTTTTGTGTGCCCTGCAATTTGCAACACATATGTACACATATGTACACATATGTATATGTATGTACATTTACGTAAAAAATTGGCGGTTTTATACGGAATATATGAAATTATATGTCATATTAAATATAGATTTTTTATTATTTTATAACAAATATATATGAGTTTTAATTTTTTAAATCCTATAAAATTTAAAATGACACAAAACAATTAAATCTATTTTACTCAAAACAAAGTTATTCATTTTAAAGTACAGATTCTAATTTAAAATAAATTTTGAGTTATGACATTTTTGTTGTAAATAAAATAACGCATTTTAAAATTGCGAAGATTAAGGTGAATTTTGTGTGGTTTTTATAGTTTTTATGTGCAACAAACCGTTTTCTATGAAAAACAAGTAAGAGTTCTATATTCGGCTGTGCCGAATCTTATATACCCTTCACCATGATGTGTTTAAAAACAGTCAGCACGAACTTTAATACAAACAAGTTAGAGTGCTATATTCGGCTGTGCCGAATCTTAAATGCCCTCCACCAGCAAGCATTTTCTTATTCAAATCCATTAAACTATCAAATTTTTAGATAACTCCACACAAGTTTTGTTTCCGTAATGAAGGTACTAACATTTATTCATGTGTGGAACTAATTTTGATTAGGCCCAGAAAAATTTATATTGAGTTTCGGTTGTGGACCTCGTACGGATGCCATGACTAATTATGAAAAGATTATGCAGATGCCAAGAATTAGGAGAACGATTTGTATTTATAGTGAAGTAAATATGTTTGAGTGATTTTTGAAACGATTTAAATGACGTTAATCAGAAGTATGATCAGGCCAGTTTGAAAACATTTTATCAGAATGATCTATCTATACACAGAACATACTCATTTCGAATTTTATCGAAATATTATCATTTAATAGTGAAATACGATTACGTATTTATGTAAAATTTTATCCCGATTGTCAATTTACGTTTAAATATTTTTCAGAAATGGACTATGTTTATAATGTATATGTATATATGTATTATGTATATAAAGAGAAAATTCAAAATTCTGTATCTATATCATTATTTGGTAATTAATATTGTGAAACTAAGTGATTTTCTGGACCTAGTATGAGAGCTATGACCAAATATGGACCGATCGTTAAACAATTTAATAGTGAATTTATGTATATAAGAGCAATATTTTTGCTAAATGTATGGATATCAATATTTGGTTATGAGTTATATTTTTTCTGATTTTCGGGAGGGGAACTTGTATGGGAGCTATGACCAATTATGAACCAATCAGAAATCCTTCCACAGTAATATTTATATGCATAAGAGCAATAATTATACCAAATTATGTGCGTTTAAGTGATTTTCTCTAGGAATCTCTGTCCAAATATGAACCCATCAAAAAATGTTCCTTTGAATGAATTCTATTGGCATAAGATAATAATTCGTAAAATTTATGAAGATATCGACATTTCGACGGAAGTTATTAAAAAAACATTTTCCGGGTATATAAAATTGTGGGCCTATTCTGGCGATTTCGCAAAGATCAAGATCTTGTGTAGGAATGAATGTATGATGATTTTTTTGAAATTATCTTGCTTATTTTTCGAAAAAATTACTTCAATATGTGTAAAAAATGCATATTTCGAGGTTGTTTTTAATTTTGATTCATAACTTTTGCCGATGTAAACCGATTGATAAACAGATGTAATAATTAATAGTGACTATACATACTTCTGTATTTATTAAATTATCTGTTATACTTTAGGAAGCAATAAAAATAGGATTCTCTAATGCTCAATACATTTCCGCAAGTCTGAACGGTCCATTTTTTAGATTTTCTGTAAATAATCGACATTTTTAATTTAACCTCGTAATGAAATAAGACATATATAACTTACCAGATTCCTTTTTATATTCTCCACCTCCATCAGTGGTAATAGAGGGTATATATAAGTTTGTCGGTCCGTGTGTAACACCAAGAGATATTTATCAAAGACCCAACAAAGTATATATGTTATGTGTCCTTGTGAAATTCTAAGTCGATTTAGCTATGTCCGTCCATCTGTCTGTGTAAAACACGCTTACGTTAAAACTATGCCAAAGATATCAATTAAATTCACCGAAAATATTTACTGTCATTTCGGACTACCTCGAAAAAATACATATTTTCGTAATTCTTTAGCATTTTTCTCAGAAACGGCAAAGGATAATTAGGTGAATTTTGTCACACATTATTTTTTCTGTCAGGGATTAAGTATTTTGAAAATCATGTCAAATGATTCAAAATTTCTCATAGCCTCCATACAAAGGTACATATCCGCGGAAATTAGTTAATCGTTAATAACTCCCTCAAAAATATCAGTATAAGTAACAAATTTTGTACATTTAAATATACTACAAAAAGAAATTAAAGAATCTAAAGAAGATTTATATCGGTCTACAATTGGTCATATCTCCCGTAAATGGTCCACTTCCGAAAATCACTAAACGCAAATATTTTATTGAATTATTAGTTAATCTGGATAAAATTCGATTTGAATATGTTTTATGTACATATAAATCATTCTACAAAATTTTTCCCGGATCGGTGTATTATTGGTCATAGCTCACATATAAGGCCCACTACCGAAAATCACTTAATCGCACATATTATTAAATATTAAAGCAGTAAAATTTGAATTGAACTTATTATACAAAATTTTTTCTATTTGGTCCATAATTGGTCATAACCCCCATCACTGAATACCACATAATTTACTATTAAATTATAATATTACGATAAAATACCTATAGATATATCATTAAGCTAAAAAGTTTTTACAGTCACCAACATCGTTTATTATATATATATATATATATTATATATATATATATATATATATATTATATATATATATATATATATATAATATATATTATATATATATATATATAATATATATATATATATATAATATATATATATATATTATATATATATATATATATATATATATATATATATATATTATATATTATATATAATGTATAGGACGAATATTTTTGTATGTTACAAACATCAGCAGAAATCCAATATACCCTCCCCACTAAAGTGGTGTAGGGTATAAAGTACACTATAACATTGCGGGATCTCCCATATAAGGCTTCCTTTAGAAAATCACATTACTTATAACTAAATAACGATATAAATACCAAATCGGACAGAAATATAGCTTAAATTAACAAAACCTTCGTCAATGTTTATTAATAGTTGATTTTTAATACAACGCTGTCATATTGTTATACCCTCTATCCATATAAAATTTGGTACAAATATTGATCTCACATAATGAAATATTACTATGAATTTTTTTTCTAATCGGTCCATAATTAGTCATAGCAACTATACAAGGTCCCCTGCCGAAAATCACCTTAACGCGCGTAACTCATTAAATTAAGATATTCATATACAATTTGGCACAAGTATTGCTCATATTCAGAGAAATAATATTGTGAAATTTTATTCCTATTGGTCCATAATTGATCATACCTCCCATACAAGGTCCCTTTTGGAAAAACACTTAAAGGCACATAACTCATTACCAAATAGTGATACCCATAAAATATTTGGCATAATTACTATTGTACACATAAATGTTATTTCAAAAATTTTTCACGATCCATCTTTCGTCAT
This sequence comes from Lucilia cuprina, assembly GCF_022045245.1. NCBI lineage: Eukaryota > Metazoa > Arthropoda > Insecta > Diptera > Calliphoridae > Lucilia > Lucilia cuprina. The sequence goes on along the minus strand of NC_060950.1, from coordinate 34,159,059 downwards.
AGCTCCCATACAAGGTTCCATCCCGAAAATCAAACTGTCTTTCAGAACCAAGAAGATAAAAATTTTGAAACAATGTATTTTTATCAGAAAATAATTATTATCTACGAAATTTTTGCTTAAAAAAATCAGTATGAAAGAATCTTCATAGAAATGTTTTGAATGTACCAAAATATTTCCAGAACCTTTTTTAAATGATTTCTTCAATAAACTTTTTTATTTGATTTTTATAATAAAAATTTAAAATAAAAATTATTTTTGATTTTTATTCTATTTGGAAAAACACTTAAAGGCACATAACTCATTACCAAATAGTGATACCCATAAAATATTTGGCATAATTACTATTGTACACATAAATGTTATTTCAAAAATTTTTCACGATCCATCTTTCGTCATAGCTCCCATACAAGGTTCCATCCCGAAAATCAAACTGTCTTTCAGAACCAAGAAGATAAAAATTTTGAAACAATGTATTTTTATCAGAAAATAATTATTATCTACGAAATTTTTGCTTAAAAAAATCAGTATGAAAGAATCTTCATAGAAATGTTTTGAATGTACCAAAATATTTCCAGAACCTTTTTTAAATGATTTCTTCAATAAACTTTTTTATTTGATTTTTATAATAAAAATTTAAAATAAAAATTATTTTTGATTTTTATTCTATTTATTTCAATAAAAAATTATTTATGATTTTTTTAATAATATTCACTTAATAATTTTTATTTATTCAAACAAAAAATAGAAATCAATCAATGATTTTTATTTTTCTAAACAAAGAATAAAAATCACCTAAATAATTTTAATTTTCCAATTTTCGAATCTAATTTCTGCAAATTTGTTCGATTATATCAATGGTAAAGAAATTTTACCAATTTTCTACTTATTAATCTCTGTTTAAACCCGATAATTTTTACTGTCTTTTAAAGGTAAATATCGCATAATGAATTTTATAATTAATTTCAAAAAATAAAAATCTTTTTCTGATTTTTATTTGTGCTTTATGGTTTAAAAATTATTTGTGTTTTTTCAGTAATTTTTACGAAAAATATAAAAAATACAAATCAAAAGCAATTTGTATTTTCTGAGAAATGATATACAAACCAAATAAAATTTTTAATTTAAATTTTTTTAAATAAAAATAATAACAATTACTGTCTCTGATTTTTATTGTAAAATGTGAGTCCTCACCTAACTATGATTCAGAAGTCACTAAAACGTATACTTCCAGATGAAAAAATTCAACAGCCAATTTTTTTTTTTTTTGTTTAAGCAAAAATGGATGCACTCTTCTAACTATCATCCGGAAATAACTTAAAAGTATATTTCTAGAAACAAAAATTCGAAATCAATGTATTTTGTTTTTGTAAAATGTACCTTTTCGTCTGACAATCGTCCTGAAGTGTTTCGGATTTCGTCAGGGGTAATGCGCAACAGTTTTGTGTTCTAAATGTTTGAAGGGTAATTGTTCTTAAAACCCATACAAGGATCACTTTCACACATTTTCAACAATGCAAACTATTATATAGCTAAAACATATTTTATTAAAATATAAAAGAAAATGGTGTTTGTAATGTTCATTAAATGTTTGCATTTGTAGCAGATTTAAGCTATTTAAATATTGAGGATTTTCTATTCAAAAACATGAGAAAACTTTTTTTGAAATATTTGATCTATTACAAATCTATTAATATAAATGTAGCTGTGGAGGGTATTTAAGATTCGGCATAGCCGAATATAGCACTCTATTTTCTACCGTCTTAATTTTTGGTTTTTCTCCTTCATTAAATACATGTAGCATTAGAAGCTTTAACGATATTTAATGCATGCAGACAACTTCACAAACATAGCCATTGTCACTTTTCTAACCGTAGGATACTCCATAATGTATATTGTTAAACATACATATGTTTTTCGTTTGTTGACTTGAATATACGTATGTATATTTGGGTTCTCAACCAATTAACCGTCATTTGTTTAGCCGTCCATTTTTTCGGTCAATTGAAAATTCCTAATTTAAACAAGTATATATGACTGAGCCGAATCTTAAATACCATCCACCAGCTACTTTTATATTAAAATTTTTTTAATTGATTAAAATATTTGTAGAAATAGGTATTCTCATGTCTTAAATAGAAAAAACAAAAATTTAAACAGCTGAAATCTTAAATCCCAAGATTTATTGAACATTACAAACCCCATTTTATTTTATATTTTTATAGCGCCCTAAGTTATGCTTTAACGATATTTAATAATGTGCATGTACGCATGTATGTGAAAGATTTAAAGATTTTCAAAATACGTATACATATATAATTTTGTTCTACACAAATTGAAAATGCAACTAGTTAAAAAGTATGGGAGATATGACCAATTATTGACTGTACAAAAAATTCTTTAAGCAAATTATACCCTACACCACTATAGTGGAAGGGTATTATACGTTTGTGCTGATGTTTGTAACATACAAAAATATTGGTCCAATACCCACCTTAAAGTATACCGATCGATTCAGAACCATTTTTTGAGTCGATTAAGA
>NC_060950.1:34154202-34156420 GCF_022045245.1 Lucilia cuprina | reverse complement strand
ATATTCAACAGTTTCTTTACAAAAAATAAAAATTTTATAAAAGTAAAAATTGTAAAAATATACTCATGGTGTAGGGTATCATATGGTCGTCCATGCCCGACTATACTTTCCTACTTGTTTTTACTTGAAATTGTGCAGGAGGATTGCGCAAGAGCAAAACCACCAATTATGGCGACTTCTTATGAATATTAGAACTATTATTAAACTGGTTCTAAAGAACCAGTCTAAGTGTATTAGTATTAGTTAAGAACTAATGGTACTAGTAATTTTTCAAACACACTCAATGTTAATTTGTGCATTATGATGGTATAGGAAAGTTGACAGTTGGCAACTAATACTGGTGATTTTGGTACTAGTTAAATACTGGTTTTATCTGGATTATAGATAAAATATTGTATGAATATTTGATTTATAAAACTTTAATAAAAGTTTATGAATAAAACTCTTTAATTATACAGTGGGTGTCACAACAATGGAAACATTTTTTAAATTTTCACAAAAGGACTTAAAACCTAAAACTTGAATAAAAAATTTTATTTTTTTTTTTAGAATTTTATTTGTATATACCATTTCATAAATAGAATTAATTTAATTTTAGAAAAATAAAACCAGATTAAAGTATTGGTTTTCTGTTACTGACAAAACAGTGGAAACTGTGGTATTATCATAACAAAACTGGTCAGAACTTGTCAGAAACTCTGAATAGTATCTTTTACTTTATATTGCTGCATGACATCGGAAATGCATTGAAACAATGATTGGATAAAAAAATCATTTGAAAAATTTAGCTATTCCCTTAGCATTTAAAAAATTGTCCTTTCAATTAGACCTGAAAGGACAATTTTTTAGTCCATATTTTGGAACTGTTTTCCATAGATTTTCTCTGGGGTTGATATATGGTGAGTAGGCAGGTCACTTTAAAACAGGTATAATTTTCGAGTCTTGCCACTCGATTGTTGGCTTTAAGACCATTGTCGTTTATAAATCTCCAAACTACGGGCCTCCACAGGGAGGAATACTTTATGTTTTTTAATGGATCTCTACCTTATATTCTCTCTACCTTGAATTCGACCAATATCTTGCCTTAAAAATACTTCTATATCACAATTTTGCCACCGTTAAACTTACTATTTTTCGGGTCCAGTATCATTCCCATTTGACCGCCTAACAAATGTCCTAAAACTAAATGTTCATATTAATTCGACCTGTTAATGTTATCTTTGGCAATGTGTAACGAATTTCATATACCTCAACTGTCAACTGAATTTATTTAGAGAACAAATTTTCTGGATCGATCCATGATTGGACATAACTGCCATACAAGGTCCCCTCCCAAACATCACTTAAACGCGCATAAATCATTACAAAATGAAGATATCTATATAAAATTTGGAATAAGTATTGCCATATGCACAGAAATAATACTGCGAAAGTTTTTTCGTTCGGTCCATAATCGGTCACAGCTCCCATACAAGGTCCACTCCTGAAAATCACTTAAACGCACATAACTCATTACTTAATTAAGATTGCCATATAAAATTTGGTACAAGTATTTCCCTCCCATACAAAAATATTACTGTAAATTTTTTTCCCGAGCAGTCCATAACTTAAGCGAGCATAACTCATTGCTTAATTAAAATATCCATATAAAGTTTGGCACAAGAATTGCTTATAAACAAAGAAATATTACTGTGCAATTACTTTCCTATCGGTCCATAATTGATCATAGCTCTCATGCAAGGAACTTTCAGAAAAATACTTAAAGGCACATAACTCATTACCAAATAGTGATACCCAAAAAAAATTTGGCATACATACTATTTTTGTACACGATCGGTTCATCTTTGGACATAGTGTCCATACAAGGTTCGCTCTCGAAAATCACTTAAACGCACATAAATATTTATATCCACTAATTACACTATAAAATACTAGGTCCCTTGCTCAAAATCACGTAAATGCACAATACTCATTATTAAATGATGATATAGGTACAGAATTTTGAAATTTTGTCATGCAAGGTTGCGTTCAGAAAATCACTTGAACACACATTACTTAATACTAAATTACGATATAGATACAAAATTTGACAAAAAATAGCTTTTATGTACAAAAACAAGTAGGAAAGTATAGTCGGGCATGGCCGACCATATAATACCCTACACCATGAGTATATTTTTAAAATTTTTACTTTTTATAAAATTTTTATTTTTTGTAA
>NC_060950.1:34150865-34154102 GCF_022045245.1 Lucilia cuprina | reverse complement strand
ATCGGTATACTTTAAGGTGGGTATTGGACCAATATTTTTGTATGTTACAAACATCAGCACAAACGTATAATACCCTCCCCACTATAGTGGTGTAGGGTATAATTACTACAAGAGCTAGTTTTTTATTTCTAAAGATACAAACAAAAATATTATAAAAAATGTTGTCAATACATTTATCTAACTATTAATATGAAAGTTTGAAGAAATTCTAGTTTTATCTGTATTAAAATCGTTGATTTCATTGATTCTATTGTGTCCAAAAATTTCATTCAGTTACATATCTCCATTTCGTTATAAAAACATTTGCTGTATGATAAAACAAATATTAAACTTATTGCAGTTTGTATAATTGACGTACTTACATAGGGCTTTGCTTGCAACTGGGCCTTAATTTGCAATTACTATTTATTCTCTCATTTGAAGGGATTTATTTGAAAATATTTTTTTTTTCATGCAAATGTTTCAAAATTATATTTTATTAATTTAAACAATTATTTTTTAGGGTTGAATATTTTGGATTTTTTGATCGCCTTATATTATTAATTTTGGTAAGAGTATTATGTAATCTAGTTAAATATCGTTAGTTGGCAAAAACAGAGATTGTACGCCGACGTTTCGAAGCATTTTCAACCCTAAAATTTTTTGTCGATCTTTTCTCACTCGAATTTTAACACAAGATTTCATCAAGCTAATGTAGTAAAATCACTTCAAATATCTATTATTACAATAATATTAGATAATGATCTTTAATTTTTTTCTGTTCAAAATATTATCGATTTACAACTAAAACTTTTTGCCAAAAGTAGACAATATTACAAAAGTAAATTTTTTTGATGTAATTGCATTATCTTTAACCTGGAAAAGTAAAATGAATCTTTATTCCAATAACGATCGAAGAAATTAGTGCCGCTTGCAATTAAAAACATTAAAAGTCATAACATGAAGTTGACAAATATTTAGATAACAAAAACCTTCATTTTTATTGACGGTACCACCAGGCTATTGAGGGTTAAGTACCAGAAAGCAACCATTTCATCATTTCGATATGTGAAATAGTTATATTTGTTAAACGAAATGTACATACATATTCAATATATAGCATGTGTTATTGAAATGTATTTTAGATTAGAAAAGTTTTTCCCTTTTCATGGTAAATGACGTTTGTTATTTTAATTTTGTATTTTATTTAACTTTGTAGTTCAAACACAAAGTAGTCTTTTAGCTTAGCAATAAAATTCTATGAACATAGTAAATATATGGAAGTTTTTACCATAAGGTAAAAGCGGAAAGTAATACTTTAAAAAATTATTTTGATTTATTAAATAAACAAGTCAAAAATTAATATAGGATGTGACGCGATATAACTATAATAATATATAATTTATTTATAAAACATTTATGTTGAGTTTTAGCGTCAATATATAGATACGAAAGATACAAATCATAAAAGAACACAGGAAAACTGACAAAGTATATATATTTTGGAATTTTACCAAACTTTGAGTCGGTTTAGCTATGTCTGGCTGTCTGTCTGCTAAATCACGCTTACGTTAAACTAAGCAAAGGAAGTTCACCACTATCTTAAGCAGTTTGGTGTTGAAAATGAGCAAAATCGGTTCACACCGAGAAAAGTTATGAATCAAAATCTAAAACAACCTCGAAAAAATAATAATCTTTTAGACATTCTGATGTAATTTTCTTGAAAACTATGCAAGATAATTCCATGAAAATTCCCGGAAAATGGGTTTTTTGTTCATAACTTACGTCACAATATCGATATCTTCACAAAATAGAATTCATTCAGAGAAAACAATTTTTGCATCGGTCCATATGACCTTGTATGGTTGCTACCATACAAGGTCATCTCCCGAAAATCACTTAAACGCACATAATTCATTACCAAATTCAGATATCCAAATAAAATTTGGTACAAGTGTTGGCTATATGCACAGAAATATTACTAACGAATTTGTTTCCGAACGGTCCATAACTGGTCATTGCCCCCATACAAGGTCCCCTCTTGAGTATCACTTAAACGCGCATAACTTATTACTTAATTCAGATATCCATATAAAATTTGGTACAAACATTGGTTATATGCAAAGATATATTACTGATAAATGTTTTTCCGATAGGTCCATAACTGGTCATAGCTCCTATACAAGGTTTCCTCCCAAAAATCACTTAAACGCGTATAATTCATTATCCATATAAAGTTTGTCACAAGTATTGCCCATATACAGAGAAATAATACTGTGAAAATTTATTTTCCTGTCGGTCCATAATTTATCATAGCTCCCATACAAAGTCCCTTTCAGAAAAATACTTAAAAGCACATAGCTCATTACCAAATAGTGATACCCATAAAATATTTTTCATTAATATTATTTTTGTACACATAAATGTTATTTAAAAATTTTTTTTCACGATCGGTCCTTGGTCATAGCTTCTATACAAGGATCACTCTCGAAAATCACATAAACATTTAGCAAAAATATTGCTCTTATACACATAAATTACCCTATAAAGGTCCCCTCCAGAAAATCACTTAGATTCACAATATCTATTACCAAATAATAATATAGATCAATGGTCTCCATTTCATAGCGCGTTTGTGCAGATACACACATTCTTATTCTCTGTGGATAGTCGTCACTCAGCCAGCGACTAATGCACATCCGTTGCGTCGTACGATTTTTTGTAATATTTTTATACAATCCACCACCATCAGTGGTAATAGAGGGTAAATATAAGTGTGTCATTCCGTGGGTCCTTATAAAATTCTGAGTCAATTTAGATATGTCCGTATGTCTATCTGTCTGGTTAAAACATGCTCACGTTAAAACTAAGCAAAACAAGTAAACAAAATTCAGTGGAAATATTCACTGTTGTCCTACACGCAGAGAAAAAACATGGTTCGGCATGGTTAGGGCAACTATTCTATGTTTTTTGTAACAATATTTTGTTGTCATAACCAAACAATTGTTATTTTTATTGAACTTTATCAATATTTTAGTTACTGAAAACATTTATATGTTTATAACAATTATAAATTTGAGAATGATTCCCTGAAAAATAATTATTTTTACAACAAATAAATAATGATAATTATGTAAACATATTATATTTTTTAGAATCATTTAAACTATAAAATAACCATTAAATGGTAGGATTTTACACGTTTATCCATAAAATGTTTAAGATATAGTTAAAATACGTTTACTATTAAAAATATTT
>NC_060950.1:34111467-34150765 GCF_022045245.1 Lucilia cuprina | reverse complement strand
TATGATTAATAAAACTATATTATAATGAAAAAGAAAAAAGAAAATCAATATAAAACATCTAATAAAATCGGCAAAAATAGGTGTAATGAACGTCACAACAAATGTAAACTTAACAAAAACTTAATTTACCATGAAAACCTACAAAAGGGAACTTTTATTATTTTTTCGATCTTTAAGAGAGACTTTTTAAATTTTCCATAATATTGAACCTAGAAATATTATATTGTCAATATAGAGCCCTCAGTAAGTGGCAACATATAAATAGGGACTTTTTGTTAATTTTTATATCCACCATCAAAAAAGGTGGGAATATATTGCTTTTGTCGATCCGTTTGTAACACATAAAATATTCGTCTAAGACCCATAAAAGTATATATATAAAGTTAATCTCAAAAATAAGTACATAGAAATACTGACAATTGGTTTTATTTAAAAAAGGATATTATTTTTTCAAAAATCAAAAATGTAACATATTTATTTATTAAAAACAATTATGATAATTATTATTCACCACTTTTTTCCGGGTTATTTTGGTTACTTGAGTTGTCATTTAAGGTGTAGTTAAATAGGTGCAAAATTTACGCCACAAAAGTAAGTATACATATAATTTCAATATGTATTTGGCTTAATGATATTAACAAAATTCATGAAAATTTTACCTTTTTGAATGTAATTATTTTATAATGAAATATTCTGTATACTATAACATGGAAAAAAATTCACTTTTTGTTCCGAAAAATTGAAATTTTTGGAAATTGATCTGAATATTATTTATAGGAGCATTTTTTCCTATTTAAGAACATTAAACCCCCGGAGTTTTGGATAAGGTATTCAATAATATCCCTCGTTTGTTCATTATGATGCATTGGAAGACGATATTTTAACTTTTAAATTAATTGTTTCTTTACAATAATTACAATCCATTGCTGAACATTGCCGTTTTTAACATAGTATAGCATTTTTATTCGATATTTAGCGGCGATTTCCTAAAATTTATATCTTAAAATGCGTTATTAATAATATTTGCACTAGTATCCATTAATTAAATTAAGTTTTTTGGTTCCAATCATCTATTACACACTCCTAAATACTGCCAATAATCGTCGAATGGTGACCATGTCAATAACTTACTGAAATTGATTATTGTCCAAAATAGTAAGATTATTAAATCAGATATTAAATCAGGCTCAATTGGTGGTATGAATACGAATTGAACAATTTTGAACACGGATACATCTTAATTTGTTGCTAGAACAAATAAAATGTCCGATCCATAAAACATGGTTATTGTATCGAGTATATCAAGATATGATTGGTAGCATTATTGTATGCTTTGGAAATCGGAGTATTTGGAAAACCTGTTTAAATTAAAGAAAATATATAGAATTATCCAAATTTTAAAGTTTATGTTGTAAGTCTTAAGAATTGGAGTTAAATTTCGGGTTTTTAAGAACGTACTGTGTTCAAAATGGCCAAATCCATGCATATAACATTAATTTCGATATAACAACTCTTTTCAAAAGTTAAAATTTTTATGTCCAATGCATCATTTGGAGGGTTCAATGACCACCATATCCACAATCCGGGGTCTAAAGTGGAAAAAAATCGTAGAAATGAGAAAAAACTGTTCTACTAATTAATTCTGGAGCCAATCGGCACAAATTTCAATATTTCGGAACTAAAAGTATATTTTTTCCAAGTTATTGTGTAAAAAATATTTTATTAAAAAGTAGTTATATTAATACAAGTAAAATTTTCATAAATTTTGTTAATATCATTAAACCAAATATATAAATAGCTAGCGAGTTTATTGAAACAGGTTGGCTGTTATTGAAAATGCGCAATATTGGTCACGATTTCGCCTAGCCCATATATAAGGTCTACTTCAGAAAATAACTTTAAGGCTCAAAACTGTCTATAGCGGTGAGATTCTCCAAAAACATGTTTTATAGGACTTTAATTCTTATAAGAAAATTCATTCAAAACTTATAAGAAAATTTGAAAAATTACTTTAACGCTAATAATTCTCCTAAGAAAGCATATATAGCAGTGAAATTCGACATAAACATGTTTTGTAGGAACCTTAACTTCTTTGTTAAATATTATATGGATCGGTATATAATTGAACTGCCTTAAATATTCGAGTACAGCGATGACACTTGATATAAATATTGTTTAATACAAGCCAAAATCTCTTTACCAAATTTTAAGAGGATCGGTTCATGACCCCCATTTAATGTCCCTTTTAGAAAATTACTTTATTACTCATTACTGACATAAAAATACTAGTATAGCTATAAAATTTGACATAAATGAGTTTCTTATAAGACAAAAATACATCAACAGTCGTTACTGTAATAAAAATACCAGTACAGCGATAAAATTCTTCATAAATATATTTCATACAATCTAATGTCTCCTATATTTTAGACAGTCCCCTTCAACTAGCTTATAAACGAGAATAGCGATGGAATTCGATATATATTACCATTGCTTTAACGCAACTGCCTCATGGCCAACAATAACAAAAATGAAAATTTTTTTCATTGTTCTTTTTCAAAAGGACCTTTTTTGTATACGCCTTATTTCTGCTTAAACCAAAGTAACCAATCAAATTCTAGTTTCTTAATAAAATTTATATTTTTACGACTTAAACATTCTTTATTTATTTTAGCCCAACGAAACTATCTATTTATACTTTTCAAATAATTTGGCAAAAACATCCCAATCCAGTTAAAAATTAATCAAAAAGGGACTAAATTGATTTCTGTTTATTTGCTTACTGAACAGGTTTCTTAAGTTAAAATATATGTATTTCATTGTTTGGTCAAGGTATATTAGTTCTTTCGATTGCTTTTATTTGGAAAATTAAAAAAAGGTTGTTAAAGAAAATGAAATATACCTACATATATAAGTAACTCTGAATATAAATATGTATGTGTGTGATCTACTTTATTTTGGATAAATAAGCACACACAGTAAAAAATATCAGTAGTTTTATAAAACGTTCTGATTATCGGAAAAATATTTGAAATTTAAATAAAATTGTTATTTACTTTATATTTCTATTTATAAATTTAAGTTTGAAAGTTAGAAAATTGTTTATTTGTATAAATAAAACTTAAGCTATATTCGGCTGTACCGAATCTTAAATACCCTCTACCAGCAAGCTGCTTTTCTTTAAAACGCATTGAACTATCTAATTTTTAATTTAGGTTTCTAGGTAAAGAAAAATGTACATACTAAGTAAGTTTCGGATGTTTATCTCGTACGGATGCTATTACTTATTATCATGCAGATGCCAAAAAATTAGAAGAATGATTTGTATATTTACAAACATATTCCCGTCTAGCTTAATTCCGACGTTAACATACTAATGTTGAATTTTATCCAAATATTGTCATTTAATAGTGAGTTATGTGGTTTTTAGTGATTTTCAGAAATACGCATTTATGTCGAATTTTATGCCGAAAACTTTGATTTACAATATGCGAATAGTAGTTTTCGGAAATGGGATTTGTGACCATTTATAGTCAATGTGCAAACAAAATTAAATCGAATTTTACCCCAATTGCTTTGATAATAAATAAAATATGTGCATTTAAGTGACCAATTACGCCTATGCAGAAAAAATTTCGGAGAGTGATTCATATGCACACTAAACATATTTGTGTCGAACATTCCCAGCAAAAACTTTCATTACCTAGTAAGCGAGAAAGTAATAATGAAATCGCGTAGAAACTAATTACTTTTGGGGTGAATAACAAATTATTTTTGTTCGACGAGGTTAAAATAATATGTACGTAATTTAAACAAATTAATAATTGGTAACTTATTTGTTACAAATAAACCTACAAATATGTTATGTGATAACTAGTTATTATGAGACGACTTTGTAAGTGGAAAGTAAAAAATATAAAAATTCCTCAGCCAGGGTTTGAACCCAGGCATTCAGATGCTCCACTAACTTTTTGTAATTTTGAGAACGGTTTTTTACATAAAAATATAAATTAATATATTTTTGAAAAAATAAATGCTATACAGCAGGGCTCAAACCACGAACCCCCTGTTTGTTAAATGAACGCCCTAGACGATTGGACTACAAAAAATCAAAACTGCTATCTTCTTTGCCAGTAATAACCTGTTCAGCTACATTAATTAATGTGGTTGATAAAGAACACACATTACAAAGTAATATATGATATAGATTTCATAGAGTGATTCATATAAAGACAACAACAATTTTTATCGAATTGTATCAAGATAGCTCCATTGACCCCAATTGCCTCATTAATTAAAGAAATATGACCGTTTAAGTGGTTTTCGGAAGTGGACCTTTTACAAAATTTTGTATTTATACCTGGTATATATTTCAGAAAGTTGTTAACGATAAACTAATTTCAGGGAATATGTACTTTTGTATGGGGGCTATGGGAAAGTTTGAATCAATTGTTATGATTTCCAACATACTTGATCCCTGGTAGAAAAAATAGTGTCTGGAAAAATTCATCGAATTACCATTTTTTAAGAATTATGAAAAAAAACTCAATTTTTTTCTATGCATTTAAAATTTTTATTCATAACTTTTAACGTCGTGAACGGATTTTTCTAATTTTCAACACCAAATTGTTTAGGACAACAACAAATATTTTTGGTAAATTTAGTTGATATCCTTTGCGTAGTTTAACGATTGCGTGATAGACGGACATAGCTAAATCGACACAAAATTCAACAAGGACCCAAAATATATTTACCTTGTTGGGTTTCATATGAATATTTCTTGGTGTTACACACGGAACAATAAACTTATATATACCCTCTATTACCACTGATAGTGGTGGAAGTTATAAAAAAAGAAAAACAAATAATTGAAAAGGGATTTGACTTTTCCTAAGTCTCTAAAGTGGCAATGAACTTCTTATTAGGAATTGTAAGCTATTTTTATTGCTGTGTAATATAACATTTAAGTCTCAATTATTCAGTACAGAAATTCAGTATATTCAAAATATATAATGCAAATATAATTTGTAGAAATTTGTGAAAAAGTAAGGCCGAAATTTATAAAACGAAAAATATATAATATTTATTATAATAGCATAAAGGGATTATATGTATATTTATATAAATTAATGTAGCAATAATATTGGACAAGGGTTCAATTTTCCACTTTTTCTAATAAAAAATATTTTCTGAAGTTTACAAAATTCTGTCATATAGTTAGTCTAGAAAATTTTAGCAGCAAAACATAACAAACAAAAAAAAACTATAAATATAATCCCAAGATTTGTTAAATATATTTGTATGTTTAGAAAATTTAGTTTTATATGACTTTAATAAATGCTGTTCTCTCATGTAAATGGTTAGAAGAAAAACTCTTCAAATTTTTGTAATTTTCTGACACTAATGTGACTGACACATAAACATAATAATGTCACTATTAAATCTACATTAAGTAAGTATTAAACTTTTATTTTTCTGAAATATTTATTTGTTTACGGAAAATACAAATAAAATAAATCTACCACACTAAATTGTAAGTTTTTGTAAAAAGGTTTTATTTTTGAAAGACATACATTTATATTTATGACAAAATATCTGTTAAGGTTAATAAAAAATATTCTGACAAAAAATAACTTTTGTAAACATCCAATGCTAAAGAAATATTTCTATATACCTATATATGAACAACAATTTATCCAGTGATACACACATTACTAAAAAACCTGACATTTTCTTAATGTATCAATTTTACACATGCCTAAGTCAAGTGTAGTATGCAACTTAAAATGAAATGCACAGTGGTGTATAGTATAGGAAATTATTTAAAAATATATATCCATACTATAACTAACTTGTCTTTATGCTATTATAAAATTTAACCTGTAGAACGACGAATGATCTAGCCATTTCCTTTCGCCTGTCTTTCTGTGGACAGATAAACAGAAGAACTAGTGAGATACATTTTCCAAAAATATTTTCTTTTGAAGTTTGTTTGTTATTGAAAATAGGCACTATCAGTCGACGATTTTGCCTATATATGTAACATCTTACAACTGGACCCCGGAATACAGTTTAGGCAGTTATAAGTGGCTTAAAAATTACACTAAAGGCGCGAAATTTCAGACAAACAAGTTCTATAAGAATCAGAATAATTCTTCCAAATTTTGCAATATTTAATCCAAAATTTTAACACCGAATATTGGGTTAAAGGTTTCTTATAAAAATCAGCTGATCTTATAATGAAATGGGAACAAGCTTGTTAAAAATGTTAACGTTAGAAGATTATATATTTATATCCACTATACATTTTACTTATAATTTTCTTAAAGACTGTCGTTACTAAAAATTCACCGTTTTTGTACCAATTCTTTTTTTGTAAACGTAAAACAATTTTTCACATATAAAAACTAATGATATGTAAAATTTGAATTAAAAATTGATAAAATGTTATAAAACTTTCAACAATTATTTTCTCGAAACGAGGTTTTTGAATTGTGCTAGTCCTATAGCAAATGAGCGATATGTACGTATTATATCTATATAATTTGTATGAATAAGCATACAGAACATATCGTCCATTTTGCTTATATGTAATTTTTATTGTTATAATAGTTTTTCATCATTATTGACAATATATATGTATTTTTTTTCTACTCGTAAAACATGCAAAAAAGGTAACATGTTCTATATATGGTCATATTAATGTAAAATAAAATCTCTTAGTAATCTGTCAAGTTTAAATACATTTATTTTTCATGTTTGTTTTCTAAAGTAAGCAAACTATGTATTACTTAAGTATACAGTCGTAGCACAGTTAACGTAAAACGTACAAAATACTTTGTATCTTAAATAAGTATTTCAAAATGATTTTAAGTTTATTTTCTTAAGCAAATAATAATAACAAACAAAACCATAACATTCTCAAAGTTGAACTTTTTATTTGCTTATTTTAATTTGTTTGTAAAAAAATACAAATAAACATTAAAAACTCTGTTACACAAATTGTGGATTATGGTCTGTAGATTAGTCTCTTAAAGCCGAAAAAATATTGACCACTTTTTATACCCTCCACCTCCATTAGTAGTTATAGAGGGTATATATATGAGTCTTGTTGTGTAACAACAAGAAATACTCATTTGAGACCCAACTAAGTATATATATTCGGGGACCTTTCCAAATTCTGAGCCGATTTAGCTATATCCGTTTGTCTGTCTGCTAAAATCTCGCTCACGTTTAAAAAAAAATAATAGTTTTTTACACATTCTGATGTAATTTTCTCGAAAACTATGCAAGAAATTTCATGAAAATCATAATAAATTCTACATAAAAGCTGCTGAAAACTGCTAGAATCGGTTTACAATTTCATATAGAATTTCCATAGAATAATAACTTCTGTCACAATGTCGATATCTTCATAAAATTTTATAAATGTTAATATAATTCACTTAAAGAAAATAATTTCTAAATCTGTGCATTATTGGACATAGCTCCCATACAAGGTCCCCTCGCGAAAATCACTTAAACGCGCATAACTCATTACATATAAGATTTGGGATAAGTGTTGCTGAAATGCCTAAAAATATTACAGTGAAAGTTTTTTCCGATCGGCTCATAATTGGTCATAGCTCCCATATAAGGTTCTCTCCCAAAAAGCACATAAACGCGCATAACTCACTATCTAATTAAGATATCCATATAAAATTTGGTATAAGTATTGCTCATATTATGATATCCATACCCAGAAGTTCGACGGGACAGTCCCGAACAGACCATTTAACCTACCACTTGTGGTGGCCACTAGCCACCTGACTACACAGGTGACCAACCATTTTAACATGGGCTTATCCTACGAGGAAGTCAATCGTCACTCTACACCCTACAAAGAGACAGTAAAGAGACGATTGCCTCCGCTCTCGCTTACAAAGGGGACATTAAAGTGACGACTGTCTTCATTCTCGTTTACAAAGAGTTTATTTGTGAGTTTATTTGTGACGATCAAAAACATACGAATTACGAACATCAACTATTAGTGGAAATTACTATCTTTTTCGTATGCATTGACTATTTGTCGAACTGCTGGATGATCATAGCTTTCATACAAGGCCCCTTTTAGAATAACACACACCTTACATAGTAATACCCATGAAATATTTGGAATAAATACTATTTTTGTGCACATAAATATTATTTAAACAATTTTTCACAAGGTTCCCTACCGAAAATCACTTAGATTCACGATATTTATTTTCAAATAATGATATAGATAAAGAACTTTGAAATTTTGTCTTTATCTATATATAATTAATAGACAAAGCGATTTTTTGTGACCCCTTTTACTCTTACAGTGTACATCCGATTTTGGCCAAACGTACATCGTTTTAAAGGTAATACATAGAAACAAAGGTTACACTCACGTATGCTTGAATTAAAAAAAAAACAAACAAAGCAAGAAACAAAACATGAAAAGTAAACAAAACAGTAATCCAGTGATGCGACATATATCATTTCATATCATTTTACATTTGAGTTTTTTTTCTAATCTGAATTTTTTATTTAAGTTCGATTAGGGAGGCGGAGCTGCCTTTATGTACATAGCTTCCATACAAAGTCCTTTTACGAAAATTTCTTAAACTCACATTACTCATAACCAAATAAAGCTATTGATACAAAATTTGGCACAAATATTAGTTTTGTATACAAAAATTACATTTCAAGATTTTTTCACGATCGGTTCACAAAATGGGTGCAATTGGTCTCATACAAGCTTCCATTCAGAACATCACTTAAACACACATTACTTGTTACTAAATTGCGTTCATATCTCCCATACTGGGTCCCGCCCGTAAAAACGCTATAACCGTATTTAAGGTGCATCGCTAAGCGCTAATTTGTAATGTTCAATAAATCTTGAAATTCTAACAGATACAAATCTTGGGATTTTTCTATTTAAGAAATTAGAAAACTTATTTCTACAAATATGGACAACTAGCTTTTTGTACCCGGCGTTGCCCAGGATTTTAAATTATTTAAATAATTAAATCTATAGATCAATTAATATTGTCTTTGCTTTTTACCCCTGAACAACTTTAATAAAATTTAACAAAACTACACATTTTCTTCCTTTAAGCTTTTAAGTGATAAAAAATTACCTTTAAAATTAGCAACATAGCAAAAAATATTAATACAGTGGACGTCCACTAGTACGAATTATATAGTGTCCTTCCGTAGTACCGAAAAATTCGTATTACTGAACAACACATTTTGTATGTTTAAATTCAAATAATACACATACAATTTTGGATTTTATTTATTTTTGTAGTATTTTTCATGAAAATTTATACAATGAAACAAAATACAATAAATGTGTATTATTTCAATAATTTTCTTGTAGATAAACAGGCATAAAAGGGACATATTTACGTATACGAATTGTTAATTTTGAAAGTATCGTGAGTCCAATGGTTGAAATGAGATATAGAAGGTTTTAAATTTTAATGTTTTAAAAATATGTTTGACAAAGACAATTTGCATGTACATATATATTCTAAAATGTATTACCTAAGTATTAAGCATAAAACTTTTATTAAAAACTTGAATGGAATATATCATAATTTAACATTGATGTTTATTACTTTGTAAAATGATTCCTACGGTCTTTTCAATAACAGCGCTTTTGAGGCTTCAATATTATTTTCATTGGCGTTATCATCCAATTTTATTTCTTCTCTTGGGTCATCGAAATTCCAAGAAAATAAATTAATAACACTAAATAATTGTTGATTTGTAAATATAAATGCAATAAATTGTGTGTATATGACTTTTAAAAACACAAAACACTTGTAATAAATACAAAAAAACTTCAAAATTACTGAGCTAAAGGTGAATGATACCGAAATAATAAAATAAAAACATAATAAAAACTTCATTCATACGTAAATAAAACCAAAATTCTAATAAAATGCGTTTTTCGTACTATCGAACAGAAAAATTGTGACTTTATTCGTACTATAGAGTATACAATGCAATAATTTTGCCATTCGCATTATTGGACATTCGTAATAAAGAGGGTACGTACTATTGTACGTCTACTGTAGTTAAAATTTCGGATTTTTAATCATTTTTAATTTAATTTTTAATTTAAAGCAGGCTTTAAAGTCTTTAAAAATGTACTATTTAAATAGGTACTTTACTAAAATTTAAGTATTTTTCCCGTTTTTCATTTTCTCCCTTTTTACCGTTTTCAACAGAGCGTTCAAATTGATTTCTCTCTAGAGCAGTCATGGGCAAACACATACCACCATGTGTATATTTGTGTGCGTTAAGCAGCAGAGAGATGACTGCACGTTATAACAAAATGATGGTACACTGAGAAAAGTTTTGAAATTTGTTTTCTATTGCAAATACTTTTTACGACAAGAAAAACTCATGAACTTTTAGGCATTTTAAACAGAAATGGATTAAAGGGAAAGAGTTTTTCATTTAAGAAAAGTAGTAGTATTTTTAAAAAGTAGTATTAAATAAAACTACTGAAATATCATTAAGAAAATCACGACTTTCTATTCGATTTCGAACTTTATTACCGAGATATTAACTGAACTTAATTTAAAGTTCAACTAATCTATCCAAATCGATGTTTCCTTTATATTCCTTAATACGCAATAAGTCACCAATGTGTTGATCGGTTAACCTATTCCGCAATTTACTTAAAATCAGTTTCATACTTGAGAATGCCACCTCACAGTTATATGTGGTGCCAAACATGGAATATAGCTTATATATTTCGTTTTTTAAATTGAAATATTTTGTATCATCTATCATTTGCCAAAATTTTTCCCCAGATTCCATAGGAACTTCAAAATCATTACGCATTTTATGCAATTCTTCGTGAAGAAAAGCATCTTGCTCTTCTATTTCACATCTAAGGGGATTATCATGTATTTCTATTGTTTTTGTTATAAATTTTAAGTCTTGAAATCTGTCATTGTAATTCTTTTTTATGGACTCAACTATTTTGGCGTATTTCTGAATACAATCAAACGTATTAAAATTAAATTCTATGAATATTGATGAAGTTTTCTAAAGATTTGATATACTATTACTTTTTAATTGATTTATTAAGAGATCTAATTTTGTACTAAATTGGTGAATAATTCTATTCAAATGAAATATTTTTACCTTGCAGGCATAAATTAAGGTCATTTAATATCTCGGTAATATCACATAAAAATGCGAAATCTAATAGAAAGTCGGGATTTTCAAGACAATTAGTAAGGTGTTTTGTATCTTTATTGGATAAAGTTTTTAAAAATTCGAGTACTTCTTTTCTTAAATGGAAAAGTCTTTCCAAACTTTTGCCTCGACTTAGCCAACGGACTTCGGTATATAAAAGTAAATCTCCATAATCCGAATTAAGGTTTTCTAGAAAATCTTTAAATTTTTTGTGTGTCAGAGAATTGTGCCCCCTCTTATTATATTTATTATTTTTACAACAACATCCATTGTATTTTTCATACCCAACTCTTTGGAGAAAAGAGCTTGTTGGTGTATGACACAATGGAATGCTGGGCAATTTATTCCATTTTTGTTTAAAATGCCCAAAAGTCATTTATTTTTGCCTCTCATTACCTTTGCTCCATCCGAACATATTGAGGCTAATTTATTTTTGTCAGCAAATGCAAAAACATTAACATCTAATGCATCATACAGAACTTGTCCTGTTACATGACCATGAAGTGAAACCACTTCAAACATTTCTTCGAAGCACTCTAAATTTGCATTAACTCTTTTAATACAAATAATTAACTAGCAAATATTATTGATATCCGTACTCTCATCTAGAGAAATCGAAAAATATTTGCAATTAATTAATCTTTCTTTTGCTGACATTTTAATAAATTTGCTTATATCTTCCGTTCTTCTTGTTATAGTACGACAAGATAATGGTATATCCTGGCAGAGTTTCATAGTTTCATGGCATTTTTCTCCAAAACAACTCAAAATATCTGTAGTTAAATTTAAGAAAAAAATGCCATCCTCAAATGGGCGACATTGTTTTGCTAACGATAAAGCAACTACATAAGATGCCTTTTTATGAGGCAATGATTTTTTTGGCTATTTAAAGGAAGATTGTTGCAATTATTTGCTGTTGTTTCATTAATTATAAATTTTAAGAAAAACTCTGCTTTTAATTGCAACAACTTTACTTTTCTGTCATGTCCCCTAAGGTCATTTAAGGGTCCATGGCAAGTTTCATAATGCCTTTTCAAAAAAAATAAAGCTTTTCTACATATAATTTTATAACATACGACGCATTGTGCCTCACCGTCCATGTTTTCTATAAAAAAGAAATCATTTTCCCAATTTATATCAAACATCTTGCTAGGTGTAATAAAAGAGAAAAAATCATAAGCATAAAAAAATCCACAACGTGATCTTGCTTCTACAAAAGCTGAACAGCAACTGATTTGATTTTGATCTCTGAGATCGTAACAAAGCAACAAACAAGTGGTCATTTTAGTAAAACACAGACACACTAATACACACAAGCTTATAGTGTAGGTGTGTCAACAAAGCATCAGCAGAATTTCTTGGCCTATGCACGCGTGCATTAGAACTTCAGTTTTGCTCGTGACTGCTCTAGAGTGATATTAATTCGAGCGAAATAAATTGTTTACTTTCTTGTGAATTTATCTTTTTTTATCGTGACTTTTAAAAATAAATCTCACTAGTGATATTTATATTTAAAGAGCGGAAAATAAATTTATCTCATGTGTAAGCATACATGTGCATTTATGTATATACGAGTGTAAACTTTAAAGAGTTATGTTTGCCTGTAAATTTTTAAAATGTCCAGAAATTTCATTTTGATTTTATGGCTTTTTACGATCTTTGTGTACGTGTGCAAATAGAAATATCAATTGTTTTTGTAATTGAAGTAAGAAATAGGATATACGATGTGTCAATTAGGTTTTTGTATTAAAAACATTTGTTGATGCAATTTATTTTGAATTTTTTGGAATTCCTTATTTAAATTGGGTTTTTTAAATTTTTTGGATTTAATTATTTATTTGTAAAAAGGGCATTTTAATATTAGCATTTTTTCTAATGTAACATCATAATTGCATGGTCATATTTAAAATAAATATGTAATTTAATAAAATATTTTAGAGTATTTGAATAATAATATCAATACTTCGACAGCTATTTAGTTATCCCCGTACTCATACAATTATCCCCGTTTCCATACAAAATTCCTACAATAACCCATTAATATCTTTATTAAATATTTATAAATGAATGTTTAACCCAAATAAAATGCTTAGAAATATATGCTAGTTTTTGTTTTGCAAATAAACATTTTTATTTTTTGAAACATTTGTTTGTCGCCATAAAAGCTTTTTCTCCGCACATACATCCATCTTTCACATACATATATGTACGTACATACTTCTTACTACATTTATTTTTTACCACCGCCATTAAACCGGTTTTCGTGCACACATTTTCTGTGTGCGAGTTATATTCAAATTCTAATCATTTTGATATCTCGTGTCAGAGAAATTAAAAAAACAATATATAAAAAATGAAGAGTTTAAAAAAATAGATCTCGCGAGATTAATAATAAATCTCGTGAAACTGAGTTGTAAAACGAGAGAAATATATAAAATTGTATTCACGAGTGCAAAAAATGCCTACTCTGCTTTTCACCAAACTTTCCCAACGGAAATTTGCTAATTAAAACTTCTTATGCTATGTATACACGGTTGTTATATCTTACAACGTTTGCAGTAAAATGTGCAGAAAAGTGCGAAAAACATTGCCAACTTACAAATTTGGTTTTGCAATATTGTCAGTCTGACAACGTTTCAAAAGAAACAAGTTAGAGTGCTATATTCGGCTGTGTCGAATCTTAAATACCCTCCACCAGCAAGCTTCTTCTTATTAAAATCCATTTAACTATCAAATTTTTAGATAACTCGACAAAAGTTTTGTTTCCGTAATGAAGGTACTAACATTTATTCATGTGTGGAACTAATTTTGATTAGGTCCAGAAAAATTTATATTGAGTTTCGGTTGTGGACCTCGTACGGATTCCATGACTTATTATGAAAAGATCATGCAAATGCCAAAAATTAGGAGAACGATTTGTGTATTTTTCCGACATCAGTATTTATAGTTAAGTAAATATGTTTGAGTGATTTTTGAAACGATTTAAATGACTGTAAATCAGAAGTATGATCAATATTAGACCAGTTTGAAAACATTATCATAATGATATATCTATACACAGAACATACTCATTTCGAATTTTATCGAAATATTATCATATAATAGTGAACTATGTAGTAATGAGCAATTTTCAGAAATACGCATTTGTGTAAAATTTTATCACGAAAACTTTGATTGTCAATTTACGTTTAAATATTTTTCAGAAATGGACTATGTTTATAATGTATATGTATATATGTATTATGTGGTAATTAATATTGTTAATCTAAGTGATTTTCTGGACCTAGTATGAGAGCTATGACCAAATATGGACCGATCGTAAAACAATTTAATAGTGAATTTATGTATATAAGAGCAATATTTTTGCTAAATGTATGGATATCAATATTTGGTTATGAGTTATATGGGTTATATTTTTTCTAATTTTCGGGAGGGAAGCTTTTATGGGAGCTATGACCAAGGATGGACCGATCGAGAAAAAATTTTTTAAATAACATTTATCCGTATAAAAATAGTATTTATGACAAATATTTTATGGGTATCATTATTTGGTAATGAGTTATGTGCTTTAAAGTGTTTTTCTAAAAGGGACCTTGTATGGGAGCTATGATCAATTATGAACCGATCGGAACAAATTTCATAATATTATTTCTCTCCTTATATGGGTATCTTAATTTATTAATGAGTTATGTGTGTTTAAGTAATTTTCGGGAGGAGACCTTGTATAGGAACTATGACCAGTTATGAACCGATCGAAAAAATTTATCAGTAATATTTTTGTGCATATGAGCAATACTTGTCCAAAATTTTTATTTTTGGACAAGTATTATGGATATCTTAATTTAGTGATGAGTTATACACGTTTAAGTGATTTTCGGGAGGGGAACTTGTATGGGAGGTATGACCAATTATGAACCGATCAGAAATCCTTCCACAGTAATATTTATATGCATTTTATATCGGTAGCTTAATTTAGTAAGGAGTTGTGCGCGTTTAAGTGATTTTCGGGAGGCTAACTTGTATGGGACCGATCCAGAAAATGTTTGCTCTGAATGAATTCTATTGATATAAAATTTTAACCTGTGATATTTTCTAAAGATATCGACTTTGCGACGGAAGTTATTAACAAAAAACCAATTTTCCGGGAATATGTACTTTTGTATGGGAGGTATATGAAATTGTAGACCGATCCTGGCAATTTTTCGCAGAGATGAAGCCTTTGCGTAGAAACGAATGCATGGTGATTTTTATGGAATTAGCTTGCATAGTTTTCGAGAAAATTACATCAGAATGCTTATTTTTTTCGAGGTTGTTTTAAATTTTGATTCATAATTTTTCCAGATGTGAACCGATTTTGCTGATTTTCAATACCAAACTGCTTAGGATAACAGTGAATATTTTGAGTGAATTTTGTGGAGTTTCATTTCTTCGTTTTGACGTGAGCGTGTTTTATACAGACCGACAGACGGACATAGCTAGATCGACTCAGAATATCATAAGGATCAAGAATATATATACTTTGTTGGGTCTTAGATGAATATTTCTGAGTGTTACAAACGGAATGACAAACTGATATATACCCTCTATCACCACTGATGGTGGTGGAGGGTATAAAAATGTAAGTTCAGACGATTTTTAAATATTTTCTGAACATTTTACTGACAACGTTGTATAATCTAACAACCGTATATCACGGCTTATATCTACCTGATGCATATCAGTATAGCAATAGATTACGACTCAAAAAGTCAAATTAAAAAAATTTGTACTTATTGTATCCAAGTTAATTTTTCTATAATTCAAGCTCCTATTTGAAATCAACCTAAACCATACTTAATAAATGAAAAAAAACATGCTATTTTTTTTGTTAATTGAGTTTTTATTTAAAATATTTCATTAATATTTTACTGTCTATTCAATTTAAATTAAACTTTTAACTTCTGAAAACATTACTTTTGTAATAAAATTACCAATAAATGTAATTTCAAAAAATATTTTTTTAATTGGTAAATTTCTTTTATAATTTCAACAAATAACTGTAATAACCTTAAAAACAAAAGAAAACAAGTTGAGTGCTATATTCGGCTGGGCCGAATCTCTCAAGATTTAAATCTATTACAATCTAATACAATGAAGTGTACCTTGCGTGATATATACATTCTTAAGCCGTTTATTGTTGAATAAAATTGTTGACATGTAAGTGAAATTTTGATGTATATAGTATAGAACTTAGTTTTGCAGCTTTTTGTCGAGATATCAGTGTATAAAACATAACTATGAATTTAAAAGCCTTATTCGGCGGGTTCAGTTGTATAGGGTCTAGGTGAAATAATAAACGGTATCATAGAAGATTATGTGAAAAATTTCAATTAATTATCTCCAAAATTGCAACCTTTAGTTTGATTACAAGGTTTCATTAAATTCTCTTCAAAATTTTGACCTGTAATTTGATTACAAGGTTTATATGGATCAATATTAGAAAATTTTTAAATTTTGTAAAGGAATTTTCATAACTATGTAAAAATCTTAGGCAGACGTATTATACAAAAATATTTTTCTTAAATGAAAGACATATACTTTGTTATCAGAAACACATAACAACAATACAATTTTCCAAAATTCTGAAAGGAAAAAAAAACTTTCCCATCGGTCCACAATTGGCCATAGCTCCCATACAAGGTACCTCCCGAAAATCACTTAAACGCCTATAACTCATTACCTAATAAGTATATTTATACAAAATTTGGCAAGAATATTACCTTTATCTACATAAATGTTACCGTAAACTTTTTGGTTATAGCTCCCATACATGGACCCCTCCCGAAAATCACTTAAAACGCCCATAAATCTTCACCTAATTAAAATATTTATTTTTGCACAAATATTACTTTAAACTCCATAAATGTTACCGTTAATTTTTTCCCGATCGGTCCCCAATTGGTCACAGCTCTAAGACAAGATACCTCCCGAAAAATTACTTAAACACCCATAACTCATTACCTTATTTAATAAATTACACAGAATTTGCCAGAAAAACACTTAAATTCATATAACTCATTGCCAAATAATGATGGAATCAAAATTTGGCAAAAAAAATTAATTTCGTATACAGAAAATATACTTTAAATTTGTTCAACGATCATCTATAATTGTCCGTTATTCAAATAAAATGATCACTTTCGAAAATTACGTAAACACTTCTTATTTATCATTAAAATGTTTGCACATATATCTTAACTGCTTTATTATCTCTCCAACGATATATATTTTATTTTTATACCCTTCACCACCATCAGTGGTGATAGAGGGTATATATAACTTTGCCATTCCGTGTGCAACACCAAGAAATATTCATCTGAGACCCAACAAAGTATATATATTCTGGGTCCTTATCAAATTCTGAGTCCATTTAGCTATGTCCGTCTGTCTGTGTAAAACACGCACACGATTAAACGAAGCAATAGAATTTAACCAAATTCACCCAAAGTGTTCTTCGTTTTCCTAAGTTGTTTGGTATTGAAAATGGGCAAAATCGGTTCACATCGGGAAAAGTTATGAATCAAAATTTGAAACAACCTCGAAAAAATAAGCATTTTTTACACATTCTGATGTAATTTTCTCCAAAACTATGCAATATAATTCCATAAAAATCGGCACACATTCGTTTCCACATAAGAGCTTAATCTGTGAGTAAAATCGCCAGAATACAAAAGTACATATTCCCGGAAATTTGGTTTTTTCGTTAATAACTTCGTAATGTCGTAATGTCGATATCTGGTACAAGTATTGCTCTTATATACACAAATATTGCCATGAAAGCTTTTTTCGATCGGTCCATATTTGGTCATAGGTCCCATATAAGGTCGCCTCCCGAAAATCACTTAAACGCACATTTAATTAAGGTATACATACAAAATTTGGTACAAGTATTGCTCTTATATACAGAAATATTAAAATGAATTTTTTTTGCATCGGTCCATAATTGGTCATAGCTCTCATACAAGGTCCCCTCCCGAAAATCAGTTAAACGCGCATAACTCTTTACCAAATTAAGATATGGTTAATTTGGTACAAGTATTGCTCTTATATACAGAAATATTACAATGAAAAATTTTTCGATCGGTTATGGTCACATATAAGGTCACATATAAGGTCCCCTCACGAAAATCACTTAAACGCCCATAACTCATTACTAAATTAAGATATCTATACAAAATTTGGTACAAGTATTGCTCTTATATACAGAAATAACTGGTCATAGCTCCCATACAAGGTCCCCTCCCGAAAATAACTTAAACGCACAAAACTAATTACTAAATTAAGATATCCATAAAAAGTTTGGCACAAATGTTGCTCATATACAGAGAAATAATATTGTGAAATGTTTTTCCGATCCGTACAATATTGATCATAGCTCCCATATAAGGTTCCTTTTAGAAAAACACACATACTAGGTTCCCTTCCGAAAATCAGAAAAAACGCACATAACTCATTACCAAATATTTATATCCATACATTTAGCAAAAATATTGCTCTTATATACATAAATTCAGTATAAAATTGTTTTACGACCGGTACATATTTGGTCATAGCTCTCATACTAGGTCCAGAAAATCATTTACATTCACAATATTTATTACCAAATAATGATATAGATACAGAATTCTGAAATTTTGTCATTATGTACATATGTGGACATAGCTCCCATACAAAGTCCTTTTACGAAAATCTCTTAAACGCACATTACTTATTACTAAATTAAGCTATTGATACATAATTATACTTGGTCCCCTAAAAGCGCTTTAACCGTATTAAAAGAGCATTATCAATTTGTGTTGAACAAATTGAAATTTCTATTAAAGACATGAGAATACTTATTTCTACAAATATTTGATCAACTAGAAAAGTAATAACATAGAAGTAGCTGGTGGAGGGTATTTAAGATTCGGCACAGCCGAATATAGCACTCTAATTTGTTATTCTTACAACTAGTTTTTTTACTATTGTCTATTGGACAACATGCTGTGCGCCGCTGCCTTTGGTACCAAGCTGGATGTCCGCCCAAGGTGGATAGTGAAAATTCCGACAATCCCGCTGGTTCTGAGAACCAAGAACACCACAGGTATAATCGAAGATCTTCTTCGCAATTATTCTCCTGATCTTGGTGATGGTAAAGGTAACACAGATTAATCTTTACCACTCCAAGGCAGCACCAGTTCCGGTTGGCTGAGAGAGGGGAGGAGTTCACCTTGGTTTAAGAACCGTTGACCCACCACGGAAAAATTCTTGGAATATCTCTCAGAGGTTACAAACTTCTGTATGCAAATCCTTCAGGTAATAATAAATATATTAGAGCATGTATACTGGCCAAAAACCACTTAAATATCTTCATCTTAATTAGGATGAGTATACGGTAGCGGCTGCACTGGAGACTGGAAACGTCACCATCTGGCTCCTTAGCAGCAATATGGCACATAGCCACAGCGACCAAGCACCAAATTGCATGCTTAGAGACCTAAGTCCCCTTCTGTACCTAGCTGTACAGAAAATGGATTGGAACTGAACTTCAAGTAGTTAGGAGACCTTAGAGCTTCTCCTTAGTACTCAATTTCTCGGATGTATCTCTATATGTGATTCGACTAACTCCTACCTAACTTCAGTACGTACCTATTGAAGACGACATTATCCGATAGGCAACTAAAAGCTTTGATTCTTACAAAACTCCCGGCCTTGATGGTACATTTATATTCATTGGACCAAGTGCAATGTGATTCTTATTCCGTAGGAGGGTAAAAAATCACGCACTAAGCAAAGGATTACAGATCAATAAGTCTGGCATAATTTATGCTAAAAACATTGGAAAGGATGATCGATATCCACATAAAGCCTTCGATAAACAAATCTTTTCACTCTGCATCTTAACATGTATACACAAAGGGAAAATCTGTTGAGACGGATTTTTGTACACTCGTTTGTTTATGAAAATTACAAATTGGTTGCCTTTCTTGATATAGAAGGCACTTTTAACAACGTCAAACCCGCTTCTATCTGCCAATCTCGGCCAGATTGAGTGTAACGGTCAAGTGGAAAAAATACTCCATATTATATCTCTTCGGAGCCTCAAAAATCCCTCCTTCCAGAAGAGGGATTTCAGAATTTATAGCGATAGTCAAGCTGCTATTAAATTCCTAATTTATAAGTTTTAGACATTCAAAATTGTCCATGAATGTCGGACGTCTCTCAATTCGAATATCACCCTAATTTGGTAAAGGGACACGGGATTTCGTATGGCAATAGTATTGTTGACTCCTTGTCAAGAGCTGGCACCATAATTAGCAGACTTCCAATATTTGCAATAAAGAGGTAGATCAATGATAACTGCCTCTTCATTGCTCGCGACAGATGGTTATGTGAACACACGTGCTCAACATCTAGAGCGCTGTGGCCACAAATGGATCCACACAGGTCTAATATCTTCATAGTCTTCAAAGGTCCCAGCTAAGTTATCACTGACCACTGTAAATTTGGAAACCATGCTAGACGCATTGGTCTTTCGTTCTACAATTACTGAAGTTGTTAAGACGAAGATGATCAAGAGCGTTTGAGATCTGTCAAAATTGTCAAATATTCAATTAGATCGTCTTATGGAATTACATAATCTGTCAAAATGGGTGTGAATCCTATACTCACATTATTCATCCATGGCAGCTGGCTTCGATGATACAGTTTCTTTTCCACTCTTCCCTATCCCTCATTTTCTTTTCTTACAGGTACTCTCACAAGGGATCACGTGAAAAGTCGGTCTGCTTCAGAGAGTTTACCAACCGCAATTTTATTAATCTTCGAGTCAATTACAGACCATATGTTTTTACTATGAGCGAGGTTACGACGATCATCAAAGAGATGAAAAGTCATCGCAAAGCAATTGGCCCAGACGGTATATCCATGTAGATGCTAAAAAATTTGAATGAACCGGGAGTTGAGTACCTTACAAAAGACCTAAATTTATCGATATCAGCCCTAATAATATCCGAGGTCTGGAAACGGGTTGTCCCCTTGCTGAAGGCAGGGAAAAGTGCGAACCAGGGAGAATTCTACTGCAACAACACCTACATCCAGTAGATCATCAACATGGATCCTACCTAAAGCACAGCACAACAACAGCTTTGACTGACATTACCACACAAGTTTGCCACGGCCTTAATCAGGCCCGACAATGTCAACGTACGGTCCTCCTGGCACTCGACCTATCAAAGGTGTTTGATACGGTCAATCACACCATTCTCTTCAGAAACATTTGCCATCTGATCTCTCCGAAAATACCAAGAGATGGCTTGTGAGCACATATGGACGACAGTCATTTGTGGACTTTAAGAAGTTTAGGAACAAGATCTCGTAGAATTAAACTGTATTGATGACCTTTGCGGTTTGATAAACAGTTACCTATATGATCTTTCCTTCTTCCGTTCGAGGAATTTAAAAATATCGTCAACAAAATCCTCAGGATGTAGGGCATGAACTGGACGTGACAGTCGATGGCAAAAAAAAAATCCGACGGCAAATCACCCCAAAATACTTGGTGTCACATTCGATAGCCTCCTTATATCCTCCGCGCACACTACTGCAATCTACAACAAGATGCGAACCTATCAAATATTATAAGGATCGATCCTTATTGAAAGTAAGAATATCGGTTCACGTTTTCTCCTATTCCTATTATAATGCCCCCTTCAGAAAATAACTTTATCGCTAAGAGATGTATCAATAGCGGTGAAATTCAACACAAACATGTTTAATGAGAACTTAATTTTATGTTCATATCTGCACATAACATATAAAGCAATATAATTCGACATAAAAAAGTTTTATAGGAAATAAAATCATTTTCATAAATTTAATGAAAATGGATTTATAATTGACCTTACCAAGGTCCCCTTCTGAAAATGACTTTAAGACTTATTACTGACCCAAAAATGTGAGTACATAAGTAAAATTCTACATAAACATGAATGATTTGATGGTGGGTATATAAGATTCGGCATGGCCGAATATAACACTCTTGTTTTACGATTGGGTTGTGTACGTGTGAGTTGCCGAAATCTTCGTAATTAGAACAATATGAAAACGACAAATACACCAAATAGAATTTAGTAGAGAGATTTTGGGTCGTATGAAACATACTTCTATGAAATCGCTATATTCGAATTTTTAAGCCAGTTATCAGCTTTTTAGTAAATTTAATTTTATTTCAGAATTAAAAAAACAGAAATTTTGAGGTATTTGCTTCATATACAACGCATTTGTGAATGTATGAAGCTCTTTATATGATATCGATGGGCGTTAATAATATTCAGCGTAATAAATATGTAATTATTTTGCATAACCGAAAATGGCATTCCAACTTTTATAATTATTTTTCGGTATTTTATAACATAAAGTCAATATTGTTTTAAAGATTGCACACTGCAGATGTATAAAATACTTTTGGCATGGGTATTAATTAAAGTTGCTGTTATTTATTACACAATAAACGTGAAAATATTTTTCGCAGTATTCATAGAGAAAATGAGGTGTGTAGATAATATTGAATTAAGCTTCAGAATAGTAAGTATTTAGAGTGATTTATAAAAAAATATTAAACAAAATATTTTGTTACTATTTAACAAGTAAGAGTGCTAAACCATACTAGGTTTCCTTCAGAATATTACTCTAAAGTTCATTACTGGTTAAAAAATGCGAGTATAGCAATAAAATGTGATACAAGTAAGTAAGTTTCTCGCGAGCCAAAATCTCTCTACCAAATTCTATGTGGATCGGTTTATAAGTGACCCTAACCCCCATATAACGTCACCTTCAAAAAATTTCGCAAACTGGCTTAAAAATGTTATGAAATAGGTTATGAAATTCGCTCCGAATTTTATGCGGAATGTGTGGTTAATTCACAATACTCCACCCCATATAATACCCCATTATAAAATTACATTAACATTTGCATAAAAATGCGAGTATGGCGATGATATACAAAGAAAACGTGTTTTATATGAACCAAAATTGGCCCACAAAAAGTTATGAGAATATAATAATATTAACTTTACAAAATTTGCTGAAAAAAATTCAGAAATTACTAGTACAGAAAATCGACATAAACAATGTATAAACAACTTAATAACATAATTCTTTATTCCGAATTTAATGAGGACTGATCTATAAATGACCCTAGCTCATATAAAATGTTTCCTTCAGAAATGAGTTTTGGTTATTAAAATACGAGTTTTCCTTATTTAAAATATGCATAAACAGGTTCTATACAAACGAAATCTATGTACAAAATTTTATGAGTATCGGTTCATAATTGACGCATATAAAGGTCCTCTTCAAAAAATTGCTCATACGCTTACTGGTTAAAAATTTTACAAATATTCAATATAAAATTCAATGACTTTGTTTGTTTGAGCTATTTAAAACTCCTTAATATTGGACAACAATTCTGGTCAGGTTTTAAGAAGATAAATTGAAGAAAATACATCTGCAAATATATAGCACTCTTCTACTTAAACCTCTGTGTACTGCAGATAACATTTTTTAAAATTTTACCTAAGAAAAAAAGTTCTTATTTTTAATTTGTTAAGAGTTTTTTTAATAATCAAGCACAAAATATAAGTGTAGTGAAAATCCACTGAAAATTTAAAAATTTGTAAGAAATATTATGTTTTTTTTTTGATAAGATCATATTGCTATTTTAAAGAAATTTTCTGAATTTTATATAAACTCTGTATGTATACTCACTAAATCAAATTTAAAGAGCAGGATTATTATTTACACATGAGTGCTTGTTCTTATAAGAGAAGATACGTATACGAGAAAAATTTTTTTTACCTTAATCTCTTACGAAACACTTGACACAGGCTGTCAATATGTGTATATGCTGTGGGAATTGTGGTTCTCATAACGGGAAACCAAGATAATCACAAGCACATAAACAAATTTGGTCCAAATCAAATCAGTATGTATAATGCCGAGGGTTCAATGTGAAGTTTCAAGAACATGTATTCTATATACATAGTAGAGGGTATATATTAGTTTGTCACTCCATGTGTAGCACCATGAAATATTCATCTGAGACCCAACAAAGCCAATACCCTCCTTAAATGAATAGTAAACATAAAATTAATGGAAAACTATTTGGGGAATATACATCTGAAATTTCTAAATTACTTGTATCTCTGTATTCATGGAGGGAACTAACACCAACAGTGCACAAAGTATTGTGTCATGGTCAAATAATAATTGAATCGAATATTCTTCCGGTTGGAGAGTTAACAGAAGAAGCCCAGGAAGCGAGGAATCGAGATTTTAAGCATATTCAACAATTCAGCTCAAGAAAATGCTCCAGGCAATCACAGAATGAAGATATTTTTAATAGTTTACTTCTATCTTCTGATCCTGTTCTTTCAACTAAGTGAAAAAGATGGATTTGTTATGAAGCTCTATCATTTCAAAACAAGGAAGATTTAAAGGACTTATATTACCTTCTGGATATGTATACCGATATGACAGATTATTTTATAGAAAATAAGTAGTGTTAGGAATTAACTATATAAGTAGGTTGTAAGAATTAAGTGTATTATGTTTAAGATAAACAGTTCAAATAAAAAAGCTATTATACTAACTGATGATATTTTATTAAATTGTGTTTCATATTTCGGTGGGCGGGAAAGGTGGTTTGTGTGGTTTGTGATGTGGGGTGGTGTTGTTGTGAGTGGCTCATAAAAAAATATAATTTTTTTTATTGTATGTACAATGTTAGAGTCTTTAATAAAATAAGTAACTAAATAATTTTTAAAAATTGTCCAAATATTTTATTCAACACCAAATGTATGTTCTGTCATACCTAATACTAAAATATGAAAAAGATGAAATTAAAGGACACAGGTTTAAATGAACATATTTTGAATGTAATTGAGATATTGGCTTGAAATTTTTTGTAAAGGGTCGAGAATTTCCATATCTAACTAAAAAAAGATATTAAGGGATAAATATGGACTAAATTGTTGTAGCTATCTGCGATCCTATTAAAATTTAAATATAAATCATAGTTTTAGAAATGAAACAAATATGTAATATATGACAAAATCTTTATTTATGAACAAAACTCAATGACATTTTCAACGCTTGTTAAATTTGTCATTTCAAATAAGAAAATGCAAAAAAAAATTGAAATGGTCAAAGGACATCCCGCAATTCCCAAAAATAGGAATGAAAATCCCAAAAATGGGATTTTTTACTTTTTTGCCCGTAGGGTCCAAATTTCTTTCAGGGCTGGGAAAATACTTTTAGAGTAAATATAAAACATATTGAGGTTTCCAAAACTGCTTTCAGTTTTCTGATCCCAGCTTTGAATTTTAGAAACATGTCTCCAAAAGTTGAAGTTTTGATAAAAAAAATAGGTTATATTCGGAAGGACGCAGTGGCAACATTTTCAAAAAATAGGACAACTTTTTTACGCAAAGGCGTTCTGCGTAGAGACACCTTTTAGAAAACTATAAAATTGTTATATGTTCTTAAAGATTTTTTTTTTTAATAAAAGAGTTAAGACACATTTTTGGCAAAAAAAAAACGGCAAAAATCTAAAATTTTTTGGAATTTTTAAATTAAAAAACGTATATTTTTTGGATCTATAAATGATATTGATCTGAAATTTTTTGTATATTGTATATTATTGGAAATTTTGTAACAAGAAAAAAATGAGTCCATTTGGTCCAAAATTTCGCCCGCTATTCAAAAAAGGCGGACCAAGGTATGGTAAATTTTGTATCACTAAATTTTTAAATGCATATAACTCGGATATTGTAAGAGATATGTAGTATGTCCAAGCATGTTTCCTTGTATTTGGGTGAAAAACAAATGGCACGAGTTTAAAAATTTTACATGTCGTAGGTACCCTACTTTGAGCCGCCACAGCGCCGTCCCTGGGGCATCTGCAGGGTTCATCTTCAAAACTCAAACTCGAATACTCCTTGGCTACGCTCACGCCAAATTTTGTACCGATCGTATCAGCCGTTTAGAAATGCCAATTTTTTTTCCGGAGAAAATAAAACTTCAAAATGTTTGATTTGTCAAAAAATTGTAAAAGGAAAGGAGAACAAGTAAGAGTGCTATATTCGTCTATGCCGAGTCTTGTATACCCTACACCATAGTATATTTAAAATATATTTGTTTTATAAAATTTAAATGGCTTAAATATTTTGGAATTATTGGTAATATTCAACATAAAACTTTCTTTATAAAAAATAAAAATTTTATAAAAAGTAAAAATTTTAAAAATATACTCATGGTGTAGGGTTTTATATGGTCGGCCATGCCCGACTATACTTTCCTACTTGTTTAGAAACTACAAAAAGATAATTCGATCAAATTTGTCACACGTAATTTTTTCCGCCAGGGATCGAGTACGTTGAAAATCACAGTAATTGATTCACAATTCCCCATACAATGGTTTATTTACCCGGAAATTATTTTATCGTTAATAACTCCCTCAAATATATCCGTATCAACAAAAAATTTTGTACATATGTATGGAAATTGTGAATGGAAATCATATTACTGACGAAGATCTAAATCGGTTCACAATTGGTCATAGCTCCTATATAAGGCCTACTTCCAAAAATCACTTAAAAGCACATATTTCATTGAATTATAAACCTATCGGCATAAAATCTATTTTAACCACTGTAAAAATTTAACCTCATATTTGATAGGCTTGAATTAGAGAAACATACGTCAAATTTTTATAAATTAAGCCTCAAAATTTCATATACCTCCCATACAAATGTACATTTTCTAGAAAAATGTGTTTATTGTTAATAACTTCCGTTACAATATCGATATCTTCACAAAATTTTACAAATTAAAGTTTTATGTCAATACAATTCATATCGAGGAAAATATTTTTCCATCGTTCCACAATTGGTCATAGCTCCCATACAAGGTCCCCTCCCGAAAATCACTTAAACGCTCATAACTCGCTACCTAATTAAGATATTTATACAAAATTTGCTACAAATATTACATTTATATACATAAATATTGCCTTAAAATTTTCTTCCGATCGGTCCACAATTGGTCATAGCTCCCATACAAGCTTTTAAAAAATAAACTTTTTATTTTACTTCAGAAATGTTACTGTCAATTTCTTTATAATAGCTCCCATACAAGCTTTTAAAAAATAAACTTTTTATTTTACTTCAGAAATGTTACTGTCAATTTCTTTATCCGATCGTTCCATCGAAAGCCATTTCCACAATGTTAATCTAGTTACATTATCATAACTATAATTATAAACAATTATCTCCTTATTCATGAAGATATTAGTCGCTTATTTTATGTTTAGTATACAATTTTTTCAAGAAAAATTTTTAAATTCTTCTTTCTTCTTTATTAGGCATTTCACTCACATGCAAATTATTAAATGTCGCTAAATCATATTTTAGGACGTTAATAACATACAAAAGATGGCGTTTGTAATGTTCTTTCTATTAAAAAACATAAGAAAACTTATTTTCACAAATATTTCACCAAATAAAAAATTATAAATATAAAAGCAGCTGGTGGAGGGTATTTAAGATTCGGCACGGCAGAATTTAGCACTCTAACTTGTTTTAAAGTCTCTTTATATATATTCTAAAATATGTTGTTGCTGTTTTTTTTTTTAAATTAAATTATTCTATTGTATATGTATACATTAAACTATAATAAACAAATTTGCATAGTACAAATAATTTGTTTTATTATTTTTGTTTTACATCGCGATATATTGCAATAATATTTGAAATTTTGTTTACTTGTTTTGCTATATTATATACTAAAAATAGTAGAAACTATTTTTGAATATAATAACAATCATATTTATAAAATATGAGTAGTGAAAATAATAAAGTTAACCAGGAATGTGCAGTATTGTGTACAGTTTGGAAAAAATTTCAACTTCTAACTGGGTAATAATATTACAACTGCATTTGTATGTATATCTACAAAAAAGTAAAATTTTTATACCCTAGGGGGTATATATAAGTTTGTCGTTCCGTGTGTAACACCAAGAAATATTCATCTGAGACCCAATAAAGTATATATATTCTGGGTCCTTGTGAAATTCTGAGTCGATTTATGTCCGTCTGTCTGTCTGTGTAAAACACGCTCACGTTAAAACTAAGCCATGGAGATCAACCAAATTCATCGAAAATATTTACTATTATCCTAAGCAGTTTGGCATTGAAAATGAGCAAAATCGGTTCACATCGGGATAAGTTATGAATCAAAATTTGAAACAACCTCGAAAAAAATAAGCATTTTTTACACATTCTGATCTAATTTTCCATTCCATAAAAATCACCACACATTCGGTTCTACGCAAGGGCTTCATCTCTGCGGAAAATCGCCAGGATCGGTCCACAATTTCATATACCTTCCATACAAAAGTACATATTCCCGGAAAATTGGTTTTTTGTTAATAACTTCCGTCGCAATGTCGATATCTTTACAAAGTATCACATAATAAAATTTTATATCAATAGAATTCATTCAGAGCAAAAATTTTCTGGCTCGGTTCATAATTGGACATAGCTTCCATACAAGGTCCCCTCCCGGAAATCACTTAAACGCACATAATTCATTACTAAACTAAGATATCGATATAAAATTTGGTACAGGTATTGCTCTCACATAAGGAAATATTAGTATGAAATTTTTTTCTGATCGGCCCAAAAATGGTCATAGCTCCCATATTAGGTCCCCTCCCGAAAATCACTTAAACGCACATAACTCATTACTTAATTAAGATATCGATATAAAATTTAGTATAAGTATTACTCATATGAATATAAATATTACTGTAAGAGGTTTTTCCGATCGGTCCATAATTGGTCATATCTCCCATACAAGGTCCCCTCCCAGAAATCACTTAAACGCACATAATTCATTACTAAATTAAGATAACGATATAAAATTTGGTACAGGTATTGCTATAACATAAAGAAATATTACTGTGAAAGTTTTTTCCACACATTGGTCATAGCTCCCATACAAGGTCCCCTCCCGGAAATCACTTAAACGCACATAATTCTATATCGATATAAAATTTGGTACAGTTATTGCTATAACATAAAGAAATATTACTGTGAAAATTTTTTCCGATCGGTCCACAATTGGTCATAGCTCTCATACAAGGTCCTCTCCCGAAAATCACTTAAAGGCACATTATTTATTACTAAATTAAGATATCAATATAAAATTTGGTACAAGTATTGCCCTCATATAAAGAAATATTACTGTGATTTTTTCCGATCGGTCCACAATTGGACATAGCTCCCATACAAGTTCCCCTCCCGAAAATCAGAAAAAATATAGCTCATAACCAAATATTGATATCCATACATTTAGCAAAAATATTGCTCTTATATACATAAAATCGCTATTAAATTGTTTAACGATCGGTCCATATTTGGTCATAGCTCTCATACTAGGTCAAGAAAATCACTTAGTTTCACAATATCAATTACCAAATAATGATATAGATATAGAATTTTGAATTTTGTCTTTATATATATAATACATATATACACATACATTATTAACATAGTCCATTTCTGAAAAATATTTAAACGTGAATTGACAAACAAAGTTTTCGGGATAAAATTTTACATAAATTCGTAATCGTATTTCACTATTAAATGATAATATTTCGATAAAATTCGAAATGAGTATGTTCTGTGTATAGATAGATCATTCTGATAAAATGTTTTCAAACTGGCCTAATATTGATCATAATTCTGATTTACGTCATTTAAATCGTTTCAAAAATCACTCAAACATATTTACTTCACTATAAATACTGATGTCGGAAAAATACACAAATCGTTCTCCTAATTCTTGGCATCTGCATGATCTTTTCATAATAAGTCATAGCATCCGTACGAGGTCCACAACCGAAACTCAATATAAATTTTACTGGGCCTAATCAAAATTAGTTCCACACATGAATAAATGTTAGTACCTTCATTACGGAAACAAAACTTATGTGGAGTTATCTAAAAATTTGATAGTTTAATGGATTTTAATAAGAAAATGCTTGCTGGTGGAGGGTATTTAAAATTTGGCACACCCGAATATAGCACTCTAACTTGTTTTAATATTTAATTAATTACATTGAATTGCGTACTATTTTCATTTTCGGTGAAATTTATACGAATCATTTTATTAAGTATTTATATGTCTGGATAAAGATCTGCTGTTTAACAAAATAATCTAATACAAAAGGGAAATATTTAAGCACAACACAATGTGTAGAAATTAAATAAAATCAGCACAAGGAAGGAACAGCCATATAAAAGTCAGCAATATGTACAAATGTGTGAGCTTTTTGTGTAAGATAAATAAAGTCAAATATGTTATTTTCTTCCCATTTCTTTTGTGTTTCTTTTTTTTCGGTATAAACAATTATCATATGGAAAATGTCAGGTATTTTTATATAAATAAGATACAAAGTAAACCCCTATATATAAAACGCTCATTTACTGTAAGACTGACCAAGTCCAAAATTTGGTATTTTAACACTGACAGCTACAAAACGTTATTAATACAAAACCCATTCATATACTTTTGTCAAACATGAAATAATATATTTTCAGTGTGATATGGAAGTTTATTGCAATCGCAAATTTCCATTTTGATGTGAAACATATTACATTCTAATATAGTTTAAGAGTTCTGTAATAAATAATGAAATGTATTTAAACATTTAAGGCTTGTTTCTCGAAACAACTTTTTTTGATTATGCCAGTCTTGTAGTAAATGAGCGATATGTATATATATTTACTTACTACATTTTATTTATATTTTCTCTGTCACACTTTGATGCTAACAATGATTATATTAATGAACTAGATTTTGTACTCGGCGTTGCCCGGGATATTAAATGATTTATAATATAAAATATATAGATCAATTAATATTGTCTTTGCTTTCTACCTCTAATATATGAATCTTCATTCAACTATATAATTCAGAACAACTTTCATAAAATTTACCAAAACCACACAAAGCAATAAAATTATTAATACCTAAAATTTCAAATTTTTAATCATTTAAACTCTTCAAAGTATTTGAAAACGTACTTCACTAAAAATTGAGAAAGCTTAAACCAAAATATATTTTATTATGGACCCTTCACACTATTACACTTTAAGTACGTAAAGTTTAATGAAAAAGTAAGATGAAATTCCATCCGTATTTCAAAAAAGATAATAAAAATCTTATGATTTATAATAAAGTGAGATGAAAACAGCCTTTTCACTTCTTTGAGTTTACATAAAAATACATCTCAGATCTAATACGACGAAGAGAGCCATACGAATATCAAATTTTCAATCTGTATTTTACTCAATGTAGTATGGTTTCATTACATATTGAGTTTAGACGATCGCATCCGTATCCCTCTACATAAAATTTTGACTTGTGTGCTCGTGTGAAAGAGGCCTAAGAATAAATACTATTTATTGAGGTAGAAAAAAAGTGTGTATCAATTTTCCCCTTTTTGTTTTATGTTTTAAAAATGCCTATTAATGCTTTCCAAGACAGTCTTGAAGTGTTAGGTTCAAATTTCATAAATTTCGATTCAGTCGTTGTCATCATAAGTCGTAATTGCATCAAAAAATGTAGCAAAAATACAAATATTTCCTTTGCAGTTTAATTTGTCAAAAATATTGATATTTATAAATTCAAAATTCACACAAATTCAAAAACTTCTATCATTTTATGATAACACAACAAAATTCGTTCCTTTTATCTGTAAATTAAATTTTAAAAATTTTATGTATATAAGTAGAAATTATTTTTGTTCGTCCAGTTCGTCCCTTTTTGATTTTTTGGAATAATAATAATAATTTTCTTAAATATATCTTTTGACTGATTACAGCAAAATACGTCTCAAGTATTTGCATATTTCCGAAAAAAACATCTAAACTACACATAATTACCCGTTAAG
Source organism: Lucilia cuprina (assembly GCF_022045245.1). Classification (NCBI taxonomy): domain Eukaryota; kingdom Metazoa; phylum Arthropoda; class Insecta; order Diptera; family Calliphoridae; genus Lucilia; species Lucilia cuprina. The sequence goes on along the minus strand of NC_060950.1, from coordinate 34,118,499 downwards.
TTTGAATTACCCAGATAAATTTTCTATAAAAAGAGTAGATTTACCAAGTGAGACTTTTTAGTACTTTTTCGCTCTTTAAAAATACTTTTTTAATTTTTTAAACATGTAGGAAAGTATAGTCGGGCATGGTCGACAATATAATACCCTACACCATAAGTATATTTTTAAATTTTTATTTTTCATAAAGAAACTCTTATGTTGATTTCTACCTTAATTCTAAAGTGGCTTTATATAGGTCAAATATGGGCCGATCCTCGGTAAATTTTGGAAAAGGATAATTTGTAAATAAGAGTTAGTTTTGTTGAGTTTCATTGCGATACAAAAAAAAAGAGAAATGTGCCTTATATGATAGCAATGGCCAATAATGGAACGGTCTAAAAATAATTGGTGGAAATCTTTATGTGAATACAAAATATATTCAAGTCTGTTTAATCCGATAACTTTATAATTCAATGAAATATATGTGTTTAGGTGATTTACGGATATGCACCTTATATTGGCACTTACGGGTCTATTTGGAAAAAAATCATTGGGTATTTCATAAATAACAAAATATTTTAATGTCGAATTTTATTATAATAGCTTAATTAATCAATGAAATATGTGCAAATACGTTAATTACGTAAGATATCTGAGCGAGCTATGACCAAGAATGGGCCGATTTCGAAAAAATATTCAAGACGAATTTTATCTCGATAATACAATGAAATATATGCGTTATAGTGATTTATATGTACACACACTTACTCAGGTCGATTTTTATTCTGATAGTTTTGTTTATCAATAAAATATGCCCGTTTTAGTAATTTTTGGAAGTGGGTCTTATATAAGAGCTATGTTTAACAAGTTAAAATCGTATGTCAATGGAAATCATTCAGAAAAAATGTCTGGATCGGTCCATAATTGGTCATAGCTCCCATACATGGTTTCTTCCCGAAAATCACTTAAACGCTCAAAACTCATTACGAAATTAAGATATCCATATAAAGTTTGGTACAAGTATTGCTCATATGCACAGAAATATTACTTTGAAGTTTTTTTTTCGATCGATCAAAATTGGTCTTAGCTCCCATACAAGGTCCCATGCCGAAAATCATATAATTCACTACTTAATTAAGGTATCCTTATTAAATTTGGTACAAATATTGATCATATGCACAGAAATATTCCTGCAAAATATTAAAATATTAAATATTAAAATATAAAATTTGGTACAAGTATTGCCCACACATACAGATATATTGCTGTTTAAATCCTGGGATTTTGTTCTTTAAGACATGAGAAAACTTATTTCTAAAAATTTTTGATCAAAAGCTGGTGGAGTGTATTTAAGATTCGTTTTAGCCAAATATATAGCACCCTAAATTGTTTTAATTATTTTTTTGCTTAACAGGGATAGGCTTAACAGCTAGTTTAACATATTTATGAGTTAACAAGTTTGAGTGCTATATTCGGCTGAGCCGAATCTTATTAATACTTTTCTAATTGATCAAATATTTATAGAAATAAGTATTCTCATGTCTTTAATAGAAAAATCCGAAGATTTATTGAAAATTACAAATCCCATTTTCTTTATATTTTTATAGCGCTTAGCGATATTTAGTAATTTGCAAGTATGCATGTGTATGAAAGAGATAAGAATTTTCAAAATACATATACGTATATAATTTTGCTTTAGGATAATAGTGAATATATTCGGTGAATTTGGCTGGCTTCCTTTGTTTAGTTTAAACGTGAGCGTGTTTAGGCAGACAGACAGGCGGACAGACGGACATAGCTCAATCGACTCGGAATATTGATTGGTGTTACAAGGAATGACAAACTTATATCTATCCTCTATCACCACTCATGGTGGTAGAGGGTATAAAAAGTACTATTCGTGGATTACGGCATGAACGGTGACGTATGAGTGTTAAAGTTATTATAGGAAGAAAAAAATAAGTATACGTTTGTGATTACTGTGAAATAAATTCAGGAAATACATTTTCAATTACCTTTTAAGCAACTGATAAGTTTCTAAAATAAACAATCTGCCATAATATGTATGTATGTATGTATGTATGTATGTATGTATGTAAAAAAGTAGTAGTTGTCATTCGAATAAAAATTTTTTTATTAACCGAGAAAAAACATTAGAATTAGAATAAAGAATAACTTTATTGTCATTTTAATTGTCTATAATATATTTAATTTTACTGCATAAAAATTCTCAGACTTTTTTATTATTATTTTTTTATTAAACTAAACACAATAAGTTAACAGTCAGGAAGAAAGTATTTAGAACTGATATTAATTTGTATTACGTACTTATTCATTAGCTAATTAAGTAACATTAAACGATTTTTCATAATAACTGAACAATTAACATCAATATTTAAAGCTGCAGTAATTTGAGATATTTACTTATAAGGAACTTAAACTGAAACTTAATTGAAACAAATTAGAGTATACATCAACAATTTATGTACCATAAATTTAAAGTGAACTACTAATTTACTGATGTATATTAAACTTTATTATTCGAAATTAATATAAATTTCAGAGTGATTTTCTAAACATGTTATTGTTGAGCTTTAGTAATTTATAAGAAAGATTGTGTCAATTATTTGTGGGATGAATTTATGTTCTTATAAAACCTGTTTATGATAAACTATTAATCCAAAATTAAGGGTTAAAGAAATGTGTGTTTTCGATTCTATAAAATTCGTTTGTGTCGAATTTAGCTATGAGTCTTAGCATATTTTTCGAAAAGGGACTTTGTTATCAAAATTTGTAAAAAGATTTAAATTCTTTATGGTATTAAGATCATTTGAGTCATTTTATGAAACGGAACTTATACTGGCGGTAGGTTAATTATGATTCATTGACAGTCATACATTACAGTATAATCTACGGTTACATAAAACTTAATTCACTATTACCTCAGAATCAACTTATTTATTACTCATTAAACTGTATTCCAAATAGAGCCAAGTAAAATCCTCGACCGATAACAAAGTTTGTTAATTACCTAACAAAACTTGTAAATAGTGTGGCATCTGTTGTGTTGTGTTACAAACGGAATTTCAAAATTTAACCTCATCTTTTTTTGGTGGGTGGAAAACTTGTAAGTTTTTTTATGTCTTCTAAATTATATGTGTACTTCATGTTCTAAAAATGGAAACAATCAATATTGGTTTTTATAAACAATTACGAGATATTTATACTCTTTGAAATACTTTTGAATTCATTCCAAAAATTTCCAATTTATTAGTTACAAAATTTATATACATATGCTTGTATCCACCATTGCAATAACACTACAGATTTAACTTACTGTTGTAGGTTGATTTATCCAAAATATATTTCACCAATAAAATACTAAAGTTTATTATCTTGAATGTCATATATTTATGCAAAATATAAATACACAAAATCCATACTCTTCGATTTGTACATGCTTGAACATTCTCAGGCGGAAGCTATAAAAACAAAGAACAAAAACTGTTCAAGAAAATAAATGGTTAAAGTTTTACACATATGACAGAATGAAGGTTTTACTTATGTACGTATATAAAAATCATTGTTTCAATTTTTTTTGGCGTTTTAGTAGTTATAATTTTGAGCACGTTTGCATCATGAATAAATTGAATGTTAAAGTAACTTGATGTAAATACTCACAAAATTACAAAAAACGAAAACAGCATGCCAGTATGTAAGGTTTTATATTGCATACTTACTTACATACACATACGTATGCATTTGAACATTTGTATGTACATGAATGTAAACATTTAAGTAACAACAGGGTACAGAAAATAAACAATATAAATCCTTTAAGTCCTTTTGAAAATGCTACAGGAACGAATTTCAAAATATACTAAGTTGGTGACAAAGTAATTTCTGAGTACGAATTTTTATGCTCAACAGCACAAACATTGTTTTTGATAAACAAAATTTACTATAGCTGTTTCAATCTAAATTCCAAATGACTCTTCTCAAAATCAAAATACAATATAAAAATATGTTTTAAAAATAATTTATAGAATATCTTCTTTTTTCGCCATTTGTTTGCTAAATCCTTTTCAACTCCAACACACGCACTGAAAAAAACAACACATTCTTAAGTGTACAAGGATATTGACCTAAAAATTTACGAACAAAGTGTGAATTTTCAATGATGTTTGTTTGGCGTTACGCATGATTTCCCTTTGTTTTAAAAAAACAATGTATGTTTTTGTTGGTTTACTATTCAACACTTATTTAAATAAATACAATAGCAACAACATTCCTCTACTATACATATAAACGTGATAATATCATAAGACAGTTCTCTGCTTGTTTTGTTTTTGTCGCCTTTTTTTAAATAAACAAACCGGATTGCTATGAATTATTCAACTAAATGCTTCCTACCATTCATTTTTTTGTTTGTGAGTAAAACCAGCAAAAACCACACAGCTTATACAGAATTATTTTAAGGAGAACTTGATAATATTCGTATGGTGCTTTATATTTCATTATATTATGTAGGGTTATCATTTATATAATCAGCTTATTTGATATTTCAAGATTCGTTTTATGTTGCTGGCATCATATATTTTCTGTGATTTATATGTATTTAAATAAATTTTATAAAATGAGTTTTGTAAAAACTCGATGGGTGTCTTTATATTGTGTCTATTACTTTTGAAATCTAATTTATTACTTTTGTCCATAAATATTCCTTGTAAGTAAGGTTTGTTTGGAATTGGGCAATATCGGTCCATAATTTCACATAGCCACCATACATGTTGCCCCCATTAAAAACCAGCTTTAATGATCAATAATAGGTCAGTTCGAATACATTTTAGCAGAATGATCTATCTATACACAAAACGTACTTATGTCGAATTTTAATGAAATATTATCATGTAACCCTTAATAGTCTAGTGGTACCGCCACGAACCAACCAATAAAAATTAAGTTTTTGGTTATTAAAATATTTGTCAACTTCAAGTTATGACTTTTAAAATGTTTATTATTGCAAGGGGATATAATTTCTTTGATTGGTATTGGATAAGAGTTTCAATTGACCTGTCCAGGTTCAAAATTTTGCGAAGTGATTTTTCTTTTTTAGAAATTTCTTTGTTGGTTGTTCCAGGGACTACCAGGCACCCAGACTTCAAAATTTATCATATATCAGATTATATAAATCAATATTTTTCGGATGTTTTTTGAATCACTTATTTCAAAATGAAGCCAATCATCAATTATGTGTCAGAAGTCTGTCATTGCTTGATACAATTTTCTGAAAAATTCGAGTGGAATCGACCACATAACTTTGGGGATAAAGTTATTTCGAAACGTCAGCGTACAATCTCTGTTGCATTGCCATATAGTTAGGTCACATAATACACCTACTAAAATTTATAATATAAGGCAAACCACATTAAAAAATCCAAATTATTCCTCACGAACAAAAGTTCGATATGGAAAATATGTCATAATTTCAGGTAAATACTATCGTCATATGAAATCCAAAAATCCCCAAGTAACATTGAACAAAATTTTCAGGAGAAGCAAAAAACCTTCTAAAATGATAAATAATAAAATAAAATAAATAAATCAAAAATGTTCAACACAAAGTATAACAAGTAGTCCGACTTTTTAACAGCAGTACCTAACTCTAAGCATTTGTTAGTGAAAAAGTACATAACTCTAAATATAAAAAAGTTACAATTTTAAATTTGTTCGAATTTTCAATACCAAAAATTAATACTCTGTTTGAAAATTGAAATTCAACAACAACAAAAATGAAATGTCAATAATTAGAAAAAAATATTTTTTCCAGGTTAGGAAAATTAAACAAAATTTTGTATGAAAAGTGATATAAAATTATTTTAAAAAATTACAGATTTTTTGTGCACAACCGTAATTTCGCGTACAATCCTTAAAAGTGGCCCAAAAAGTAAGTTAAACATTTGGGGGTTTAAATTTCTCATAAGAGAGTCGAATTTACACGACACTCGTAGATGTGAGAGAGTAATTTCCTGTACATGAGAGTCGGACTACTTGTTATACTTTGGTTCAACATTTTCCCAAGATATACTTATTTCTTATTGACAAATTTTTATTTGAAGAAAAATTTGCGGTTTTCGTTTTATTTACGGAGACATGAAACTTACGCCCTTGAGAATTTGTTGTTTCTAATTTACATTAAACAATAGTAAGTTTACACATTTTCAATGACCAATAATGGACGCATTTGAAAAATTGACAAATCGTGTTTGTGGCGAATTTTATCAAAATAACTTAAGTAATAAATGAAATATGTGCGTTTAAGTGATTTTCTTAAATGAGCTATAAACAATAATAGACCGATCAGGAAAAATTTGGTAGATTTTCGAAAGACCTTATATGGGAGCTATGACCAATAATGGACCGATCCGGAAAAAGTTTGGTAGAATGATTAATATGTATGTACATAAAACTTATTCAAGCCGATTTTTATTCCGATTAATTTATAATTTAATGGAAATGGACCTTATATGAAAGCTATGACTAATAATTGACTGATCCGGAAAAAAATTGATAGAATAGTTAATGTGTACATTAAACATATTTAAGTCGAATTTTATCCAGATAAATTTATAATTCAATGAATTATGTGCTTTTAATGATTTTCGGAAGTGGACCTTTTATGGGAGCTATGACCAATTGTGAACCGATACAAATTTTGTTTGGTAATATGATTTCTTTCTGTTTTAGATTTACATGTACAAAATTTTGTATTTATACTCATATATTTGAGTGGGTTATAAACGATAAACTTATTTCCGGGAACATGTATCTGTGTATGAAATTTTGAATCAATTGTCATGATTTTCAACAAACTTGATCTCTGGTAGAAAAAAAGAATGTGTGACAAAATTCTTCGAATTATCTTTTGTAGTTTCTGAGAGGTAGTCCAAAATTTTTATACCCTACACCACTATAGTGGGGAGGGTATTATACGTTTGTGCTGATGTTTGTAACATACAAAAATATTGGTCCAATACCCACCTTAAAGTATAC
>NC_060950.1:34109352-34111367 GCF_022045245.1 Lucilia cuprina | reverse complement strand
GACTCAAAAATGTGAGTACATCAGTAAAATTCTACATAAACATGAATGATTTGATGGTGGGTATATAAGATTCGGCATGGCCGAATATAACACTCTTACTTGTTTATTATTGATTTTTGTTTGAAAAAGTTCTTAGTAATTTTTACGGAAGATATAAAAAATACAAATCAATGGCAATTTGTGTTTTCTTAGAAATGAAATACAAACCAAATAAAATTTTTATTTTTTTTTTAAATAAAAATAATAAAAATTTCTGTCTCTGGTTTATATTATGCATTTATGCTTTAATCACTTTCTGAATTGATTAAGCTATGAGCGTCCGATTGTCTGCCTGTGTGTCCATGCAAACCTTGTGCTCACGATACAGGTTGCAATATATTATATATTTTCTTTAATTTGGTAAACGATAATAGAAATACTTAAAATCCGACATTATACAAACTGACACCACACACACTATCACCACAATGAAATTTTTTATAAACATGAATTTACATAAATTATCTTTCTAAAAATTGGCAGAACTAAGTTTGATAAAATTATGAACAACACTGTCGACTTTTGTAATATTAGGAATTCATTTGACTTCATACATAAGTACCGCCAATAAATTTTATAATCATAGGAACAATTTTTCCTTAGCGCCCATTCTAAAATTTCTAAATGAGGCTTTATTTAAGTCAAATATGGCCGATCCTCGATAAATTTGGGAAAATGATATATTTTTAAATAACAGTTAGTTTTGTTGAGTTTCATTGCGATACAAATGGTTACAAAGCAACTTTAGACGTCCCTGTGCCTGTACCTTGCTCGCAAGGTTTACATGGACAGCCAGCCAGACGGACGGACATGTCTTAATCGACTCAAGAAATGATCGGTATACTTTAAGGTGGGTATTGGACCAATATTTTTGTATGTTACAAACATCAGCACAAACGTATAATACCCTCACCACTATAGTGGTGTAGGGTATAAAAAGAAAAATAACTGCCTAAAAAGCATCGTTGTATACTGTTATTTCAACATTAAGAAAGATAAGAAACGATTTTAATACTTCTTTTAATGGAAAATTAGACTGACCTTGGTTGTAGTCGCCCTGCAGGAAAACGTCTTAGTGTTAGAAGGAATCGTTCTATTCGTCTACTCATTGCAAAAAATAACATAAACAGGTCGAATTAATATGAAAAATATCCTTTTTATGGGCGTGTCCAAATTTAGTTGTAACATTTAGTTTTAGGGCATTTGTAAGACGGTCACTGGACCCGAAGAATATTAAGTTTATTGGTGGCAAAATTATGGCATAGAACTATTTTTCTGGGCAAGGTATTGTTCAAATACTTATATTATTATCGTTTTTCGAAAATTATACCTGTATTCAAGTGTCCTGCCTATTCACCATGTATCAAGCTCAGAGAAAATCTATGGAAAACAGTAGTTCCAACATATGGACTTAAGAATTGTCATTTCAGGTCTAATTGGATTTTAAAGATGCGGTTATAAGGGAATAGCTAAATTTTTTAAATGAATTCTATTATCCAATTATTGTTTTAATGCGTCTCCGATATACAAAACTATATTTTGAGTTTCTGACAAGTTCTGACCAATTTTGTTAAGGTAATACCAAGGTTTCCATTGTTTTGTCAGTAACAGAAAACCAAATACTTTAATCTTGTTATATTTTTTTAAAATTAAATTAATTATATTCATGAAATGTAAATGTTTGTCACACACTGTATATATTGTGAAGTTCTGAGTAGATTGAGATATTTTCGTCTGTATGTGTGAAACATGCACACGTGAAAACTAAGCCAACAATATCAACCAAATTCACAGAAAATATTTATTGTTATCCAAGGCAGTTTGGTATTGAAAATCAGCAAAATCGGTTTATGACGTAAAAAGTTATGAATAACAAGTAGGAAAGTATAGTCGGGCATGGCCGACCATATGATACCCTACACCATGAGTATATTTTTACAATTTTTACTTTTATAAAATTTTTATTTTTTGTAAAG
>NC_060950.1:34107575-34109252 GCF_022045245.1 Lucilia cuprina | reverse complement strand
GAATATATATACTTTTATGGGTCTTAGACGAATATTTCAATGTGTTACAAACGGAATGACAAAAACAATATACCCCCCATCTTTTTTGATGGTGGGTATAAAAACACATATAATTTTTAAACCATAAGGCACAAATAAAAATCAATCAATGATTTTTATTTTTTGAAATTAATTATAAAACTCATTAAGCGATATTTACCTAAAAACAAGTTGCAATGCTATATTCGGCTGGGCCGAATCTTAAGTAATTTGCATGTATGCATGTGTGAAAAATTTTGTTCTGCACAAATTGAAAATACAATTAGTCAAATACGGTTAAAGCGTTTTTAGGGGCTGGACCTAATATGGGAGATATGACCAATTATAGACCGATCGTAAATGATTCTTTAAGCTAAACTTTCGTAAATAAAATCTATATTTCAGTCTAATTTTGTCTCGTGATTAAGTAACAAGTAATGTGTGTTTAAGTGTTTTTCTGAAGGGAATCTTGTATGGGACCGACATAACCCATGTTATGAACCAATCGTGAAAAAATCTTCAAATAGAATTTTTGTATTCAAAACTAATATTTGTGCCAAATTTTGTATCAATAGCTATATTTTATAATGAGTAATGTGCTTTTAAGAGATTTTTGTAAAAGGACTATATATGTAAGCTATATCCAATTTTTTATATAAAGACAAAATCTCAAAATTATGTATCTATGTCATTATTTTGTAACAAATATTGTGCATCTAAGTGATTTTCTGGACCTAGTATGAGAGCTGTGACCAAATATAGACCGATCATAAAAAAATTGTATAGCGAATTTATGTATATAAGAGCAATATTTTTGCTAAATGTATAGATATCAATATTTGGTTATGAGTTATGTGCGTTTTCTCCGATTTTCGGGAGGGAACCTTGCATGGGAGCTATGACCAAAGATGGATCGATCGTGAAAATTTTTTGAACTAACATTTATGTGTACAAAAATAGTATTTATGCCAAAAATTTTATGGGTATCACTATTTGGTAATGAGTTATATGCCTTTAAGTATTTTTCCAAAAGGGACCTTGTATTGAAGCTATGATCAATTATGGACCGATAGGAAAAAAATTTCACAATATTATTTCTCTGAATATGTGCAATAATTGCGCCAAATTGGATATCTTAAGGTGATTTTCGGGAGAGGACCTTGTATAGCTGATATGACCAATTATGGACCGATCCAAAAAAACCTCTCATGGTAATATTTCTGTATATTAGAACAATACTTGTACCAAATTTTATATCAATATCTTAATAAAGTAATGATTTATGCGTGTTCAAGTGATTTTCGAGAAGGGACTTTGTATGGGGGCTATGACCACGTATGGACCGATCAGAGAACAATTTCATAATAATATTTCTTTATGTGAGAGCACTACTTGTAGAAATTTTATATGAATATCTAACGATGCTAGCAATTTTCAGCTGGGATCAGGCTCTTGTGTAAAAACGAATTTGTGGTTATTTTCATGAAATTATCTTGCATAGTTTTCGAAAAACTTTCATCTGAATGTGTGAAAAATTCATATTTTTTCGAGCCTACCCCCATATAAAGTCCCCTTCAGAAAATGACTTTATCGCCCATAACTGGCTAAGAGAAGCATCAATAGCAATGAAATTCGGCACAAACATGTTCTAGGGGAACA
>NC_060950.1:34051825-34107475 GCF_022045245.1 Lucilia cuprina | reverse complement strand
TTTTTTATTGAAACAAGTAAAATAAAAATCAAAAATAATTTTTATTTTACATTTTTTTATAAAAATCAAGAAAAAAAAGTTTATTAAATAAATCTAATAAAAAAGGTCTGGAGAATATAATGGTACATTCAAAACATTTCTATGACGATTCTTTCATACTGATTTTTTAAAAATTTCATAGATAATAATTATTTTCTGTCTCTGATATAAACAATAAACAATTTTTTTGATGAAATACTAAATCGGCTTAGAAAATGATTTAGATAGTTTATGAACAATATTATGTGTTACAAACACATGAACAATATTATGTATACAAACTTTGTATACCAACTAAAATTAGGTGTGTTTGAGTGTAAGAGTGTTAAAATCGGTTATGCCGAATCTTAGTTATATACCAACCAACGAATAATATTTCGGAAAAGTTAGTAAAACAAAATATGATTTATTAAATGTTAATAAAATAAAAGTCTGTTTATGTAAAGCTTAAAGTGAATATGAGTCATAAATTTAATTGTTAAGGTAATATTTATGAGTCCGTAATGGGCGTTAAAGACATTTTTGAATAAGAGCTATTATGGGGGTAAGATATATTATGGACAGATATTTATAAAATATTGGTTCGTTACCTCATTATTTCGCCCTCGTTATTACCTCGTTATTTAACCTCAGTTCTGAAACATAAAAATCTAAAATAAAAAAAAAATACATGTATGATTTGTTAAGACATAGTAATATTGTCAATTAACTTTTTTGTTTAATTTTTAATGCTGTACACCTTCATATGATTCAACAATTACTACAAGCATACAATAAATGTTCAATGTATAACCAATGTAAAAGAGTCCTTGATTAAACCATGAATATTTAAAGATCTCCTCTATAAACAAAATGAAAAGAAAAAATTGTTTCTTACTTCAAAGTAATTTAGTTTCCTTTTATTTGATTTAATAAGCACAATTTCACACCACAATATTTCTTATAGTGTTGGTCAAAACCGTTCATATTTCTTAAGGGAGAAATTTTTTTAAACCTAAATCACTGTAGAAAAAAGTTTTATGTAGCATTAAAAATCATGTTATGTATACTATAACTGAGGTGGACGATTACACTCTCCTAACAGTTTTGACCCTCAGTGTTACCTTAGAAATCTGTAAACATGTAATTTCTAAACTATAAAACCTGCATAAGCAAATAAATATGAAGAAAATTTACACATGTGTTTTACCCTCAACACTTTCTAGATTTTTAGAAAACATAAAAGGTTAAAGGAAAATGTTTATGTTTGTATTTAATGGCACATAAGGGTATATAGATTTTGGGTTAAAGTTGATATTATTTCTGTTAGCATTGTATATTTGCTACACTATTCCAAAAAGCAGTCAGCCCTAAAGGATTAAGCAGTTGTATAAGCATTGAGTTTTAGATGATGTGTCATCTACTTCAGAAAAATACAAAGAAACGTACACACATGTATTTACATATGTATTTGAGTAGTTGATGACATTAAAGGTAAATTGAAGTAAACCGTATATTTATACGATCATGTCGAAACTACACATGTTTGCAGTTATTGAAAGTGTTATTTGAAAAAAATTGTACTGGGTGTAATTTAATAATTTTCGAAAGCCTTAGTAATTGAATGTGTTTTGTTGGCTTAAAAAGAAAGTTTAACTGATGGGTGAAATTTGTTTCTTGGAAAAGCTCATTTGTAAATAAGAGGTTCGAAAAATATGCAATTAGATTGAAATTTATTTATCTGCATGAGGGTTAAGTGTTAATATGAAAATATATACTTATTTTTCATGTTCCACAAATAAAAATGGAAACTATATCGATAAAATAAATACTGAAAATAAATAATAATTATTTTTTTTATATAAGTATATGTATGTTATAAAATAATATTAACTTTTAAAACTAATAAAAATGTTCACTTTTGCATTTATGCAATGCACATAATAAAAACACATTGAATAAAAATGCATGGTAACTTTAATATCAAACTATATTTTTTTGATGAATTTTTATTCAGAAATTCAATACATTGGTGCGATTTCGACAACGCAACATAATGTTTGACAACATATCGTTGTTATTTTAATACTACATAGGTCTTACTCTAGAAAGATACCCATAAAAGTAAAGTTTCAACTATAATATGCGTAATAAATAAATTTTCTTTTTCATTTTAATTTTTATACTCTCCACCACCATCCGTGATGATAGAGGGTATTTATAAGTTTATCATTCCGTGTGTAATACCAAGAAATATTCCTCTGAGACCCAATAAAGTATACATATTCTGGGTCCTTATCAAATTCTGAGTCGATTTAACTATGTCCGTCTGTCTGTCTGTCTGTCTGTCTGCCTAAAACACGCTCACGTTTAAATTGAGCGAAATAAGTCACTATTATCCTAAGCAGTTTGGCATTGAAAATGAGCAAAATCGGTTCACACCGGGATAAGTTATGAAACAAAATTTAAAATAACGTCGAAGAAAATAAGCATTTTTTACACAATCTGATATAATTTTCTCAAAAACTATCCAAGACAATTCCATGAAAATCTCTATACATTCGTTTCTACACAAGATCTTAATCCCTGCTGAAAATTGCTAGAATTGGTTCAGAATTTCATATACCTCCCATACAAAAGTACATATTCCCGGAAAATGAGTCTTTTGTTAATAACTTCCTTCACAATGTCGATAACTTCACAAACTTTTACAAATTAAAATCGAATGCCAATAGAATTCATTAAGAGAAAAAAATTTCTAGATCGGTCCATAATTGGACATAGCTCCCATACAAGGTCCCCTCCCGAAAATCATTTAAACGGAGAGGTGGCAGATAATTTTGAAGGAAAATCGGCAAATTTCTCGGAAAATTATCGGTAAAGTTCTTCAAATTATCTTGAAAATTGTGAGCTGTACCTTTGGCACAAGGTTTACAATGACAGTCAGCCAGACGGACGGACTTAGCTTAATCAACTCATAAAACGATTCTAACCCGATTGGTATACTTCAAGGTGGATTTAGAACGAATATTTTTGTATGTTGCAAACATCAGTACAAACCCAAAAAAAGTAGTAAACTAAATGCAAAAAGCTCCAATTCTTAATGATTATATACCCCCCATTTTCACTCATTTACAAAACGTCATATGTACATATAATTCATATACAGAGAAATAAGATTGTAAAATTTTTTCCCGGTCGATTCATAATTGGTCATAGCTCCTATACAAAGTCCCTTCCAGAAAAACACTTAAAGGCACATAACTTATTATGAAATAGTGATACCCATTAAATATTTAGCATAAATACTATTTTTGTACACATAAATGTTATTTCATAATGATTTCACGATCGGACCAACCTTGTCATAGCTCCCATATAAGGTTCTCTCCCGAAAATCACTTAAACGTACAAAACCCATTAAAAAATATTGATATCCGTACATTTAGCAAAAATACTGCTTTTATATACATACATAAATTATTCTCTAAAATTGTTTTACGATCGGTCCATATGTGGTCATAGTTCTTATACTAGGTCCCCTCCAGAAAATCACTTAAATTCACAATATTCATTACTTAATAATCTTAGCTCTCATACAAAGTCCTTTTACAAAAATCTCTTAAAGGCACATTACTTATTACTATATAAAGCTATTGATACAAAATTTGGCACAAATATTAGTTTTGTTTACAAAAATATTATTTCAAGATTTTTTTTTCACGATCAGTTCATAACATGGGTGCGGTCGGTCCCATAAAAGGTTCCCTTCTGAAAATCACTTAAACAAACATACTTATTACTAAATTACGATATAAATACAAAATTTGACTGAAAGATAGCATTACACATTCTGATGTAATTTTTACGAAAGCTATGCGATGCATTTTTATGAAAATCACCACATATTCGTTCTTGCAAGAAAGCTCTATTCCTGTTGAAAATTTGGAATCGGTTGACATATATCTCCCATACAAAGGCACATATTCCCAAAAAAATAGTAATTTGTTAATAACTTCCGCCAGAATATCGTAGCTTCACAAAATTTTACAAATACAAGTATTATATCAATAGAATTCATTAAAAAATCTGAGTTGGTTCATTATGGCTCCCATACAAGGTCACCTCCCGAAAATCACAGAACTAAATTATGATATCCATATTAAATTTTATTATTATTATTATTATTGAAATGGATTCAAGATTTCACCATTTCGAATTTCAATATTTGAGTTTCTTGAAATTCTTAGCATAATAAACACATTGTCAACAAGATAACATAATTTTATGTTTTCCCCTATGATACATATCCTATAGTTTCTAGTTTTTCATCCTTCTTGTAGCACATACTTAGCCAAGTTTTATTTAATACTACATATTTTAAACTTTACAGATATATATATTTAAGTACGTAGATGATATGAACAAGACAAAAATAAATATTTGAATATAAAATCAGATGGTGTACTATGTTGTTTTTAGTTATGTTAATTGTTTATACAACTTCTGACAAAACCAAATAAATTAACAAAGTTTTACTCATGTCACAACCACTGTTGCAAAATAATTTATTTACACATTGACAAAATGTTACAATTTTACAGCATATGTACTTATTAAGTAAGTTTTAAATTAAATTTAAATAGCACAGAATGTAAGGGCTAATAGTTTATTTCTTGTAGAACTTAACAAAAAAGAAATCAATAGCTCAAAAAAACTTTGTTATTTACACTTTATTTATTTTCTTTACAAAAAAGTAAATATTGCCTTTGAAAAATTTTATTAAGAAAAAATTAGCGTAACAAAAGCCTCTTTAAGAAAGTTTTTTTTTTTTTGGAATTGTTACCATCAATGCTTTTCTTAAAGTAATAATATATTGTTAATTTCATTATTACCATCCCTAAATACTCACTATTGTTACATCAAGAAAGTACGGGAAAAGTTTAATGTTCTAATGCCCAAATCATTTAAAAACAATTTTCTTTTCAAATAATGTGAACCGGTATAAGAAACCAAAAAAGAAACCCCTTTAATATATAGACAAATAAAGAAAAAAAAAACCAAACAAATATATAAATATCAGAATAGAAATTAATAAAAGCAAAATTCATTAGTATGAGGAAACAATTATTTTATTAGCATTGTAAATTTGATTGATTAAAATGAATTTAAGCCAATTTATCATACTTTGGTGGTTTAGTTGTTTAATTTTTTTACTTATTTGCATAAAGCTCAAATTTATATTTTTCGTAAAGCAATTATTTTAAAATCTAATGAAGAAGAAATGTTAAACATTTGCTAAATTGGTGTAATTAAATTTATTTTAAGGCTTTAGACAGCTACATGGTTTGATAAAGACCTTTTTAAAATATTTAAAAAGAATAGTATTATATTTGGTTGTCTTGAATCTTAAAAAAACTTTATTGGTAGCTTTTACTATTTGTACATTGCAAGAAACACAGACCTTAGGATATTTTTCGGAATTTAGTTCATGGACCGAGTTCTAAAAAATCTAAATGGTAATGTATAAAAGGAAATACTTTAGGGGATAGAGTATTTTTAAGCTTGTTATACCCTACACCACTTTACTGGGGTTTGTGCTGATGTTTGTAACACACAAAAATATTCGTCCTATACCTTCAGAAGATATGTCCGTCCATTTGGCTGAATGGCTGTCCATGTAAATCTTGTGCGCAAGTTACAGGTCGCAATTTTCAATATAATTGGATGATAGGCGAAGCCTATTGAAAAGATGTTAAAATTGGTTCATTATTTCAACTACCCACCCTCGAGAAGATCATTTGAACTCATAATTATGTTAAACATAGCTGTATCTTAAATAAATTGTATGCATGCATTGATTACTTACATCGTGATTATAATAAGCACAAATAAATATTATATAAATATAAATTATTTCATAAAATGTTATTGGTATCGGTCTATATTTGCCCTCAGCCCCTTAAAAACTCTTTCAGAAAAATTGTTTGTCATCAATTAATTACTTAAAAGTATGGGAAATAATGTTATATGGAAGACAAGTAAGAAGTCATAGTCGGTCGAAGCGGACCATATAATACGCTACACATGTATGCGAATAAAATGTGATTTAGTCTTCATAATAAACCATATAAGTTGAATTGTACCTTGCCTCAGATTACTTTAGCCATTTATTGTTTAATAAAATTGTGGATATTTAAGTTAAATTTTGAAGGGGGCTTTTTAATGGGGCTGAGTCAAATGAGGCCCTATAATAAATTAATATATTAAGTTCATGGGGATCATCGAGGCTAAAATTGAACTTTTTCGCAGTTTTTTGTCGAGATACGAGTATATTATATATAATTATGAAACCAAAAGCCCTATTCGGCGGATTCAGTTAGGTGAATGCAACTATCAACTATTTGCAATAGGCTTCGTCTTCATTGAATTATCTACAAAAATGCGACCTGTACTTTGATTAAAAGTTTAGGGCGTTCAGTTGTATGGGGGCTAGGTGAAATAAAGGACCTATCTTAACCATTTTAAATAGTCTTCATCTACGGTACCATAGAAGATCATTTACCAAATTTCATTGAATTATCTTCAAATTGCTACTAGTTTGATTACGGACAGACGAACGGACATAGCTAAATCGACTAAGAAAATAATTCTGAGCCAATTTAATCGTTCCGATTGGCATACTTAAAAGTGGGTATAGGACTAATATTATTGTGCATTACAAACATCAGTACAAACCCAATATACCCTCCCCACTAAAGTGGTTTATTATGAAAAATAGATAATTTTTTATATTCATAACTGCTGTAGGATATCATAAGGTCCGCCATGCCCGACAATACTTTCATATTTGTTTTCATATGGAAAATTTTGATTGAGAGCTTTAAAAATTGATATACATATGATGAATTTCATGTCAAGTACCCAACTCAAAAAATCGTTTTTGACGAAATTTGCAAAAACGTTAGTACACAAATTTTCACATTTATCGTCAAGAAAATGGACTCAGAGGGGGTCAAAGTTGGACATTTTGGTCATTCAGTGTAAGATTTAACGTATTGATCCTATCAATAAATAAAAATAAATATTTTCTTTTTAAATTTATTTATTTTTTTTATATAAAAATAATAATAAGTATATTAACCTTTATTTTTTTAAATGGACCTTTTTTACTCAAAAGAAAGCTAAGACAATTTCTTTTAAGAGCTATGTGGTCATATATGAAAATACGCTTTGATGGTGGATACAATAGGCACGCCATAGCCGCTGATAACATTCAGACTTGCTAAAAAAAATCAAATTTTTTTCAGAATAAAAAAATAAATAAAAGATTATCCACCATGTATAGTGCACAAAATAACAAAATATTATGGCCAATATCGTTGAAAAACTATTAAGAATTTACTTATTTTAAGAAAACAAGTTAGAGTGCTATATTCGGCTATACCGAACGTTATATGACCTCCACCACAAACTTCTTCTTATTAAAACCCATTTAAATATCTAACTTTTATGCATGTGTGTAACAAAAAAATTGGTAGAATAATTTAAATGTACACAAAACATATGCAAGTATTATATTTTGAAAAGTTTATAACTTAATGAATTATAAGCGTTTACGTGATTTTTGGAAGCTATGACCAATAATGGTGCGATAGACAGGACGTTTTTGTGAAGAATTTTATCAAAATAACTTAATTAATCAATGATATTTGTGCGTTTAAGTAATTTTCGGAAGTGGACCAGAATGATTGATGTGTAAGTAAAATATATTCAAGTCGAATTTTATCCCGATAAATTTATAATTCAATAAAATTAGTGCTTTTAAGTAATTTTAATAGGTGCTATGACTAATATGGGAGCTATGACTAATATGGGAGCTATGACTAATTGTGGAACGATACAAATCTTCTAATTTCCTTTTATATTATATGTACAGGTAAAAAATGTTGTGTTTATAACGATATATTTTAGGGGGTTATTAATGATAAACTAATTCCCGGAAATATATACCTTTTTAAGGGGGCTATGGGAAATTTTGAATAAACTGTTATGATTTTCAACATACTTGATTCGTGGCAGAAAAAGATAATGTGTTACAAAATCAAATTATCTCTTGTAGTTTCTGAGAAAAATGCTGAAGAATTAAAAAAAAAATAAATTTTTTTTGAGGTAGTCTGACCTTTTAACTCATATTTTTTACGATAACTAACTATTTAGGACAACAAGAAATATTTTCGGTGAATTTAGTTGATGTCCTAAGCTTATTTTTAACGTAAACGTGTTTTATACAGACAGACGGACATAGCTAAATCGACTTTGTTGGGTGTTAGATGAATATTTCTTGGTGTTACACACGGAACGGCTACTTTATATATACCCTCTATCACCACTGATGGTGGTGGAGAGTATAACAAATGATTAAATAAAGAAGAAATCCTACATTTACTTCAATTTAATAAAATTGTTGTTTATAAAATGTTTATTATGGCTTCTGTTATTTCCCTGTCCAATTGTAACAAACAAATCTAATATTTATAGAATTTAAATGAAAAGAAACCATTTAGCAGTTCATGGTGGACAAAAAACATTATTTTTTATGCCCACAATAAAAATGGGGGGCTTATTGATTTTAACATTCCATTTGTAACACATCGAAATATTGGTCGTACATTCTCAATTCAATTCTAAAAGAATCTACCTTTGTTCGTACGTCTGTATGTTAAATGCACGATAGAAGTATCACGAGAGGGTTGAAATTATCACAGATATCGGTCCACGGTCCTTTTTATATATCACCTATACAAATACCCCACGAAATTTTGTTTTAAGAGACTTACATAAGCTAATTATAGAGCGCTCATGACAAGCATTAGGCACAGTTTAGTTTTATGCACTCAGAAATTTTATTGGGATGTATAGCGACATTACTCTATTCCACGCTATAAGGTCCCAATGAACAAAATTACTTTAAAACTTATAACTGACATAATAATAGCAGTATAGTGACGAAATTCTACTCAAACAATTTTTATTATATTTTAAGAGCGAAAATTTCTTTACGAGATTTGATAAGGATGGATAAATGATTGAATCCACCACCATATTAGCTCCCCATTATAAAATGACATTAAAGCTCATAACTGGATTAATAATAACAGTGTAGTGACAAAATTCGTCTTACACAAATTTTATAAGAACAAACATTTCATTACCAAATTCAATAAGGAAAATTTCAGATTTGAACCTACCTCTATATAAGGTTCCCCTCCGCAAATTACTTTATTTCCTTTTAAATATTTGAACACAGTTGACGTTAAAGGTCCTATTCCGAAAATCATTCCGATGTCTTTATTAAATTGTAATAATTTTTTAAGGAACATAATTTGATGGTGGTTGTATTAGATTCGGCATAGCCGAATGTAATACCTTTAGTTGTTTTCTAATAAAAGAAAAAGTACGTCTAAGAAACATAGCGTGTTGGGGTATTATTTCATTACTAAATATTCCTTTTTGCACGTGAAGTGAATTATTAAGGTTTTCCTAATTCATTTGTATTTTTTAATGATTGTACATTACTTATCATAGTAAGAAAAACAAAATAAATACTTAAAAGTAAAACAGTGTTTAAAAATATTACTTTTGTTTAAAATCAGTTTATAATTATTATTTCTTGTTTGCGGTAATTTTCTCCAGTGTCATTGTGGGTTATTAAAGCAATACCTTCCATTTGTAATACCAATTTGGAGACACATTTAAAATCTCTATCTTTAACTTCTCGATGTGTTAAAATTAAAAGCTTAATATTCCTTTTAACGTTATATTAATGTTACTTAAATTTGATTTAAATTAAATAAAAAGCTTAATATTCCTTTTAATGTTATATTAATATAACTTATAATTTTCATATAAAGCATTTATGTTAATCAAATTTGGATAATCTTTTCTATTTAAAACTCAGGTGATTAATTTCTGAAGTAATAAAACTTATCTTCACACATCTTTTCCCACTGTTTATCATTTCCATCATCATGAAGAAAAAGTCCTCTAAAATAGACAACGACTATAGACACATAAATATAAAGTTGTATGTTTGTTTATACAATTATTTGCAAATCCTTGTTTATCTTTTGACATGTCATGATATTTTACGCATAGGCGTGCACGGTCGTGATATATTCATCTTAATGTATGTTGAAAGTGTTTACATGTTTGTTTAACTTAAGTAGATATTAAAATTTTTCAAATGTTTATTTATGTACGTGTGTTTTTCCTGTTGCTTTGTTGAAATTGAGAACTGTTAGTGCAAATGTGTGTTTTGTAAGTAACATGTACTTGTTGAATAATTGTTGAATTTAAGGTGTAATATTTTGTTCAATTTAAAACTGAGATATTCATTAAAATGAATATCACGTAAAGTGTGAAAGAATAATGTGAATTTTAATGCTTTTAATATTTTTTAATAACTTTCTATTTCAAAATAAAGCTTTCTTTTAAATAAATGCTAAACGACTTGCTAAATATCAAATTCTAATTTCATTTAAACAAACAAAATTTGCAATTTATTTTGTGTGAAATTAAAGGAGCGGACAATAGCCCCGATATTATGTTAAATGTATTTCTTCGGATACGCATTCTCTCTTTTAAACTGATTAAATCTAAAGTCACTGTACACATATTAGCTTTATTTGATTTGATAAAAAAGCAACAATTTTGATTTGTGTTTAATGCCTTTTAGACATTTTATATTTTATAGTATTAGCATCCGCATGCTGACAGTATCTTATAAGACAGCTGCTAGATATGTTTAAATTTATCCAAGTTTATACTTTATTAGTTTTTAAAGACCCTTAAACAACAAACTAACTAAAGGTATGAAAGGTACTCATTTGTTTAAAATTTTTACATTACTATCTTTTATTTAAATCTCCATTTTCTTTATATAACCCACATTCATAATGTTGACGGATGTTTGTCTGGAATTATAAAAGAAATCTTTACATTTTTTCTTGCTGCTTCATTAGTAAAAACTAAAATGACAAACGTGTTTGTTTAACAAGGATAACAAATGTATTTTTTCAACAAATTAGAAGTGATGGTATTCGTTGGGTAAATGTACATGAAGGTTTATAAAAGTTAATACCGGAATTTGTTAACCTTTTTATTTTAATTACAGTCGTAAAAACATGACCGTAGGATTATTTATACACATTTCTTGTAAGCATGTAAACAGACGGAAACACGTTTTCAAATAAACATGACAAGAGAAATTGCTGCACACAAAGATATATATTCGTTGACAAAAAATTTTGAAGTTAGTCTTTTTGTTAAGGTCTAAAAAGTTAGTCTTTTTGTTAAGGTCTAAAAATTTGTACAAAATTTGAGTGCTTTAACTTTTAGAATGTCTTAAATACGTATTTTTTATTACTTTCATCATCCTTCTACTTATAATTTATTGTTATACATGATCTTATGATGATCCAATGCGATCATAATTTCATTTAAATATGTGTATCGAAATATACTTTACTGAATCTGTAAAATTACAGTTTATAAAAAAAGTGAAAAGATACATTTAAATAAAGATATCATACTTACAATACTTGACGCTATTCACAAATTTTAATTTTATTTTCAAGAAAAAATTTTACATATTTAATTATTTTGTCAATGAAAATTACAATTTCTTATAAGCTATCTCAATGCCGAATTTTATATACCCATTATCAAATCACTGCAATATAAATAAACTTTGATATTTTTAATATTTTATTATTATATATAGATACTAATGTGAACATCATATAAATAAACTTTGACATTTTTAATATTTTATTATTATATATAGATACTAATGTGAACATCAGGGAAATATTTCTCTTAATGGATTCGGATTCGACGGTAGAAAGATTTCAATTCCTTATTTATTTCAAATTTTAAATTTATTTTTAAATCAGTAAAGAATATTAAAGTTATTTTCTTAAAAGGACCTTATACAGGCTTAGGGTTAATTATGGACCGATCCTCATAAATATGGTAAAGTGATTGTAGCTTAAAATTAGTTTATGTCGTATTATCCGCCAGATAAAGTCTCGTCGAACGATTTTTATTTTTACCAATCATATTTATGAATAATTTCCAACCAGTAATGAGCGTTGTAGGCATTTTAGGTGGGGAAATTATGAACTGATCCTCGTAAAAATTAGTAGAGAGATTTTGGTTTTAGAGAACTAATTAGTGTCGTATTTAATCGATATACTCGCATTTTTAAGCCAGTCATTAAGTATTTTTCTGATGGGGACCTTAAATGGAGGGTAGGGCAGGGAGGTAGGATGTTAGCTCATACAGTTTATGTCTTATTTGGGAGGTAGGATCAATTATTGACCGATCCACATCAAATTTGGTAAAAATATTTTGGCTTGTATAAAAGTTACATCTGTAACATTTTATCGCTGTACTCGTATTCTTGAGCCAATAATGAGTATTAAAGCAATTTCATGGAGGGGACCTTTATGGGGGGTAGGGAACGATCCACATAAAATTTGGTGGAAAGATTTTGGATCCAAAGAAGTTACTAATGTCAAATTTCGTCGCTATACTCATATTTTTACGCCAATAATGAGCGTTGAAGTAATTTTCTGAAGGGAACCTTATATGGGGAGTATGGTCAAATATGGACCAATCCACATAAAATTTGGTAGAGAGGTTTTGGCTAGTATAAAACTTCTTCTGTAAACTTACCGTTATAGTTGTATTTTTAGTCCAGTAATGAGCGTTAAAGTAATTTAACCGGTTCAACTCACGAGCAGCCATCGGTAGACTAGAAGTATTTTAGCAACCATCATAAAACAACGCAACGATTGTTTGAAGCTGGGTAACATATTGAATTCAACATGAAAAATCATATCCCCCATATAAATTTTTCCATAAAACTGTCTAGTTTATGAACGGACAACCCAAAATATTTTGGTTAACAGCATATTATATAATAGCGAATATTTTGAGGGAGTAACTCAAGCACCTTTTTATACCCTCCACCACCATCAGTGGTGATAGAGGGTATATATAAGTTTGTCATTCCGTGTGTAACACCAATAAATATTCATCTGAGACCCAACAAAGTATATATATTCTGGGTCCTTATCAAGTTCTGAGTCGATTTAGCTGTGTCCGTCTGTATGTCTGTCGGCCTAAAACACGCTCACGTTTAAACTAAGCAAAGAAGGTTAACCAAATTCACCAAATATATTCACCATTATCCTAAGCAGTTTGGTATTGAAAATGAGCGAAACCAGTTCATATCGGGAAAAGTTATGAATCAAAATTTAAAACAACCTCGAAAAAAGCATTTTTTACCCAATCAGATGTAATTTTATCGAAAACTATTCAAGATAATTCCATGAAGTTCACCACACAGTTGTTTCTATACAAGAGCTTCATCCTTGCTGAAAGTTGCCAGAATCGGTCCAGAATTTTATATACCTCCCATTTAAATGTACATATTCCCAGAAAATGGGTTTTTTTGTTAATATCTTCCTTCACAATGTCGCTATCTTCACAAAATTTTACAAATTAAAATCGTATGCCAATAGAATTTATTCAGAAAAAATTTTCTGAATCGACCCACAATTGGACATACCTTCCATACAAGGTCCCAACCCAAAAATCACTTTAACGCACATAATTAATTACCAAAATAAAATATTCATATAAAATTCGGTCCAAGTATTGCTCTCACATAAAGAAATATTTTTGTGTACATTTTTCCCGATCGGTCCATAATTGGTCATAGCTCCCATACAAGGTCCCATCCCGAAAATCACAAGATATCCATATAAGTGTTGCTCATGTGCATATAAATATTACAGTGAAAGGTTTTTTCAATCGGTCCATAATTGGTCATAACTCCCATACAAGGTCTCCTACCTAAAATCACTTAAACGCACATAACTCATTACTTAATTAAGATATCGATATAATATTTGGTACAGGTATTGCCCATATGCATATAAATGTTATTGTGAAAGGTTTTTCTAATCAGTCCATAATTTGTCATACACTATACACTATACAAGGTCTCCTCCCGAAAATCACTTAAACATACATAACTCATTACCAAATACTGATATCCATACATTTAGCAAAAATATTGCTCTTATATACAAAAAGTACACTATAACATTGTTTTATGATCGGTCCGTATTTGGTCATAGCTCTCTTACTAGGTCGCCTCCAGAAAATCACTTAAATTCACAATATTCATTACCAAATAATAACATAATAAATAAAAACATACATAATTGGACATAGCTCCCATACAAAGTCTTCTCACCAAAATCTCTTAAACGCACATTTCTCATTACCAAATAAAGCTTCTGATAAAAGATTTGGCACATATATTAGTTTAGTATACATAAATTATATTTCAATATTTTTGACGATCGGTTTATAACACAGCTGTGGTAGGTCCTATACAAGGTTCCCTTCAGAAAATCACTTAAAGGCACTTACTTATTACTAAATTGCGATAAAAATACAATATAGCTAGTACAGAAATTTAGCTTAAAGAATTTATTACGATCGGTCTCTAATTGGTAATATCTCCAAAACGTGTTACCCGTATTTAACTAGGTGCATTATCAATTAGTGTAGGTATAATATTAAAAGAAACTAAATTTGATAACATATTTTGTATGCAAAATTAACAAATTAATTTGTTAAGTTCTCTAGACAGTCCTTAGCTTTGATACCACGCTTTTTAAAACTTTAAAAATTCACATTTACATTTTAGCTTTACAATTTAGCTTTATTTAAAAATAGTCCATAAAATTACGTCACAAAATTATACGAATTTTTTTCTGTATTTCATATTTGACTATATTAACGAAACATAAAAATTAGAATCGAATGTTTTTTTGCTAAAAATTGTTTTTGTATTTTTGGACCATTTGGTCCACAATTTTGGAGCATTTGTACCATCTTTTCATATAATATCATTAAAATTACGATTTTTGACAATATTTGTCATTTTTTTCTCTTTTTCCAGAGATAAAACCAAAATTTAATATTGGGATTTAATAGATTCCTTCAGGTATCTAAAAATAATAATCTTTGTTATAAGGATTTGTTTTTAAACATTCCATGATATATTTTTGGTATCGTTCTTCTGTTTCTAATTGAATTATCGGGATCTTAAGTCCCTTTTCGTACCACTAGAATCGATATTTTCCGACAAAGTTGGCTAGTATATATAATTATAGATATTAGCATTAATATATTTTAAATTTTCAAGGCATCGTAGCGGTGTACAACTCCAAAACATGCCTTAACAAAACGTCATCTTATACAGTAGATTTTAGTTTTTACTACTCATACCATTCTCGATTATGTTGCCATTTACAACATCACTGTATGTAAAAAATTTTGGGCTTTTTTTGATCATAGTAAGTAGATAATATTTAAACAGATATCAATATTTTTGAGTTAGACCATAATGACATTCAGCGTAGAGGTCATTGGTTATAAAAAGAATGATTCCACTATATTGAATGGCGTTTCTTCGAGGCATGCTTTGGAGTTATAAACTTCCACAATATATTGAAAACTTAAAATGTATAACAGCTGATATCTAAAACAATATATAGAAGACAAGTTTCCCCGAAAATTTTTAATCCTAGTATTATAAAAATGGACTTGAGTTCCAATAAATTGAATAAGCGATAAGAGAATGATTCCAATAATATATCTTGGAACGTTTAAATACAGATTATTGTAATAAAAAATATTACTTTAAGATACCCCAAGGGGTATATTAAATCCCAATAACAAATTTTGGTTTTATCTCTGGGAAAAAGGAGAAAAAATACAAATATTGCCAAAAACCGCCATTTTTATGATATTACATAAAAAGATGGTACAAAATTGTGGACCAAATGGTCCAAAATTATATCGATTCGGTTGATAGTTATCCCTTAAAACAATTTTTAGCAAAAAAACCATTCGATTCTAAGTTTTGTGTTTCGTATAATATAGTCAAATATGAAGTACAGAAAAAATTCGTATACTTTTGTAGATGGATTTTTTTTAAATAAAGCTAAATTAATTTAAGTAAATGTGAATTTTTAATGTTTTAAAAAGCGTTATATCAAAGCTATGGACTGTCTAGTGAATTTAACAAACTAATTTATTAATTTTGCATACAAAATATGTTATTAAATTTGGTTTTTTTTTCATATTATACCTAAATTCGAATACTTATGAGAGACACTGTATATGTATTTTGAAAATTCTTAAATTTTTCACACACATTTTTCACATACTTACTAAATATCGCTAAGCGCTATACAAATATAAAGAAAATTTCCTATTAAAGACAAGAGGAAACTTATTTCTACAAATATTTGATCAATCAGCCGAATATAGCACTCTAACTTGTTTTTATTTTTTTGATTCGGTCTTATGTACATACATATTTATATTAGAATAAAATACAATGGTTATTTTACATATAACAATAACATTTAATTATTATCATTATTTAGCTGTTGTAAATGAGATATAGTTATATATCCACCATCAAAAAGTCTCCCCAATAAACATCAGAGTGATATTTGAAATATGGATTCAGTCAATTATGAACTGAGCTCTTTTGAAATAACAAAATATTAATTTTTTAAAACAAAATATTTTTGGTAAATTTTTAATCCGTGAGCGTATGATTAATTTTCTGAAGAAGACCTTCATATGCGTCAATTATGAACCGATACTCATGAGATTGTGTACAAAGATTTCATTTTGTATAGAACTTGTTAATATGAAATTTCATCGCAATACTCGTATTTTAATTAAGAAAAACTCGTACTTTAATAACCAAAACTCTTTTCTGAAGGGAACCTTTTATACGTTCAGTTATAGATCAGTCCTCAATAAATTCGTAATGAAGAATTATGTTCCTAAGGGTAAACTTTATTATATCGATTTTCAACGCTGTACTAATAATTTTCTGAATTTTATTCATCAAATTTCCTAAAAAAGGATTTTTTTGGATGCATGGTCAATTATTCAACTATTTTGAAGACTGGTTTTGGTTCATATAGAACTTATTTACACTGAATGTCACCTCTGTACTCGCATTTTTATGACAGTAATTAGCGTTAATGTAATTTTCTAAAAGGGGTCTTACATATATGGGGGGAAGGGGTAGGAATTTCATAAACGTATTTTTAAGGCAATATTGATCGTTTAAGTAGTTTTCTTAAGGGGACCTTATATAGGCGGCAGGGTAAATTATGGACCAATCCACATACAATTTGGTAAAGAGATTTTGGCTCGTGAAGAACTTACATACTTTTATTGCATTTTATCGATATATGTATTTGTATTTTTTAACCAGTAATTAGCTTTAAAGAAATTTTCTCAAGGGAACCTTGTATGGGCGGAAGGGTAAATTACGAACCTATCCTCCCTATATTTGGTTGAGAGATTTTGGCTCGCATAAAACTTATGTGTGTCAAATTTCGTCCATATATTCAAATTTTAAAGCCAGTAATGGCGTTATAGTAATTTTCAGAGGGAGACCTTATATAGGGAAAGGGTCATTTATGAGGCGATCCACAAAAAAATGGTGCAAAGGCTTTGTTCGGAATAAACTAACGTGTGTCGCATTTCATCGCTTTACTCGTATTTTTAAGCCAGCAATGAGTGTTAAAGTTATTTTATGAAGGGGACCTTATTGGGGGTAGGGTCAATTATTGAGCGATACCCATAAAATTTAACAAAGACATTTTTTCTCGCATGGAACTTATGTGTGTCGAATTTTGTTGCTATTTTCTTTTTTTAAGCCATTAATGAGCGTTATAATGATTTTCCGAGGGTCAATTATGCACCGATCATAAAAAAAGGTTTTTGGTCCGTAAGAAACTTACTTATACCGAATTTCATCGCTATACTCACATTTTTGGGCCGGTAATGAGTGTTAAAGTCATTTGCTGAAGAGGACCCTATATCGGGCGTAGTCAATTATGGACCGAAACTAAAAAAATGCTTTGGTATGTACTTAAATGAACTGATATAATTATTAATTGGTTTATAACATTTAATGTATAACTGTTTCAGTTTTCACAGTACAAGATAATAATTGGATTTTTTTTATTCGTTCGAAGAAAAACTAATTTTTTTCCTCGATTAATCGAATAATTTTTATTCGAATGACAACCCTAGATAAGGGGCAATTATTTTTTGAGGACTGAAATTTCTACTAATAACTTTTGACGTTGCGAACCGATTTTGCTGATTTTTAATAACAAACTTCTTAGGGCAACTTGTGGTGGTGGAAGAGGGAATATCGGTTCACAATTGGTTATAGCTCCCATAAAAGGTCCACTTCTGAAAATTACTGAAACGCACATATTTCATGGATTAATTAAACTATTGTGATTAAATTAGACACTATATACGAATCACTCTACATCATATACCGGCGGATAGAGAGGCAGATAAAAAAATCACCACTACCCACACACTATTGGCATTTTTTCATTGAAATAGCACTGAAAAAAATATTTGGTTATTTTTAATTTTGAAGATTAAATTGCATTACTGTAAAATGCGAATATTTATAAACAATGTGTAAACAATGTACTTAAGAATGATAATTTCTTCAAATAGAAACAACATTTCTAATTAAAATGTACAAAAAAAAGTATGAAACAAGATTAACTTATTTACTTTCATTGTTATGCAGTCTAGAAAATTATTTAGAGTGTACGTTGTTTTTGTAAATTATGCTCTTGCTTTTGCAAGTTGTTTTTTGTTTTTTCAAGTTGTGTTTGCAATTTCTTTAACAAAGCGACATCAACCTGCTTTGTTGAATGCTGTCAAGCAACTAAATAAAATATTTGTATTTTGATGCTCTTGTTTAGAGGTTCGTATGCGATCGTGTTGTGTACATGTAATTTGCCGAAAATCTTCGTTGTCAGAACGCCGACGTCTGCTCTACATAATAGGTCCCCTTCGGAAAATCACTTAAATGCAAATATTTCATTAAATTATAAACTTATAGTGATAAAATTCGACTTGAATTTGTTTTGTCTCCATATAAACCATTCTACTAAATTTTTTTCCGGAGCGGTCGATTATTGGTCATAGCTCCCATATAACGTCCACTTCCGAAAATCAATTAAACGCATATTGAAATAGGAAAATAAAGCTATCTTAAAAATATTCGACACAAATATGTTTTATTTATATAAGAATCGATCTATAACATTTTTTCGGATAGATAAGTAGAATGTCAAAGCTCCAATAAAAGGTACACGTCCAAAAATCACCTAAACGCATATACATATTTAAATCAAATTTGAATTTTATCCCTATAAGGTTATAATTAAAAATTTTTATATTTTATTATCTTTATTTATTTCCGCTATATAAGAGGAAGATATAAACGATCAATCCTTTTCCGGAAATATATAACTTTGTATTTGGGTTATGAGAAATTTTAAATCGATTTTTATGATTATGAACATAATTGATCCCTGATCAAAAATAATAGCGTATGACGAAATTCAAGGAACTATAGGAAAAGACAATTTTTTTCAGGTAGTATGAAGTTTTTACTCATAACTTATTACGTTGTGAACCGATTTTACTTAGTTTTAATGTGAGCGTGTTTTAACTAGACAGACAGACAGGCGGACATATCTATATCGAATCATAAATTCATAAAGATCCAGAATATTTTTTTTTGTTGAGATTCAGATGAATATTTCTTGGTGTTTTACACGAAATGACAAACTTACATATACCCTAAAAACTTATATATGCACTCTTTCAAATAATTGAAACAATACTCAAATGTGTCTTGTAGTATTAGTAAATAAATTATGCACTTAATAGTCTAACTTTTTTAATAAGGATTATATCTAGTGACATTGGAGATAACATCCAAATGAGATTTAATTTTTTTCCAAGTAAACAACAATCTGACCCTCTATCATGAGTCCGTTAATATGTAATCTCGTATTACATCAATTTGTTAATAAATTTCCATACTAATTAAATAAAAATAAAAATTTTCATTTGAATTGACATTTTTTTTCCATTTAAAAAAAATTCATTTACTGAAAATAAAATTTTCATTTACTGAAAATAAAAATACAATTTTAGAGAATTTTAAAAACATTTTTCTGATGGTATTTTGGTTAGCATATATGCATGTCTTAGCATCCTTCTCTTGGAATGTATCTTTTTTAAGGATATAAAAAAAGAGTCACTACATGTAGAAGATGTGATAACATTTTTTTGTCTATTTTAACATAGTCTAGTTGAACTATTAACTAGTGAGAATGTTATATTCGGCTGTGCCGAATGAAATTGTGTGTCGTAAAAGGAATGCTTCTTTATAAACATCAGAGAGATATTTGGAATATGACTTAAGTCAATTATGATACGAAGATTTTGAACTAACAAAATATTAATTTTTAAAACAAAGTATTTTTGTTCAATTTTTAAACCGTGAGCGTATGAATAATATTCTGAATAGGACCTTTTATGCATTTTGAACCGATATTCATAAAATTTTGTACATAGATTTTGTTTTGTTAGAACTTGCTTATGTCAATTTTCATCGCTATTTTATTTCTTGAGGGGATGGACCATATATTCGGGGTAGGGTAATTTATGAACCGATAATAAAACAAATCGGTAGAGATCCAAAGCTTATCTCTACCGATTTGTTTTATTATCGGTCATAAAAAACTTTAGGCAATTTTCTGAAGGGGATATCATTTGGGAGTAGGTTCAATTATGGACCGATTCACATAAAATATGGTAGGAGATTTTGGCTCGCGAGGAACTTAATTATACAATTTTATTGCTATATTCATATTTTTTGCCAGTAATAAGAGTTAAAGTAATTTTATGAAGAAGACGTTCTATGGATGGTAGGGTTAATTATGGAAAGATCCTCATTGAATTTTGTATATGGATTTTGGCTCCCATAAAAATTACGAGTGTCATATTATGTCACTATATCAAAAATGTATAAATTAATTAATTAATGATTGACGAGTTAACGATTAATGTCTTCAGAAATAAAAACAGCTGCACAAATTGATAGTAAATTAAAAAAAAAAACAAGTAAGAGTGTTATATTCAGCTATGCCGAATATTTTATACCCACCATCAAATCACTGATATATAATGAACTTTGATATTTTGAATATTTTATTATTATATTTCGATATTAATGAGAACATCAGGGTAACATTTGAAAGAGGTCCATTAATGGGGGTTTTACTATTGACAGTGCTAATTTTTATAGCGTGTATTTTTCGCCTCATTTTCTGGGCGGAATTTATATATTATGCACTGGTCCTCATAAAAATTGATAGAGAGATTTCGGTTCCTATAGAAGAGATAGAGATTTTAGCTTACACGAAACTAGTTTATGTCGAACTTCATTAATCTACTAGTATTTTTAAGCCAGTACTGAGCTTTAAAGTTATTTCCTGAAGTGGCCTTATATGGGGGTAGCGTCAATTATAGACCGATCTCAGTAAAATTTTGTAGAACGATCTTGGTTCCTACAGGTCAGGTTTATATCGAATTTCATTGCTTTACTGGTTTTTTAGCCCATTGCTTTACTCGTTTTTTTGATGGGGACATTATATGGGGGTAGGTTTTCGAATTTTATTACTATACTCGTATTTTTAAGCCAGTAATGGGCCTTAAAGTATTTTTCTGATAGGGACCTTATGTTGAGGTTAGGGTCAATTAAATTTGGTAAAGTGATTTTGGCTTGTAAAAAACTTACTTCTGTGAAATTTTATCGGTATACTCGTATTTTTAAGGCAGTAATGAGCGTTAAAGTATTTTTGTGGAGGGGACCATATATGTCAAATTTCTTCGCTATATTCGTATTTTTACGAAGGGGATCTTATATGGGGGGAAGGGTCAATTGTGAATTGATCCACATAAAATTTGGTAAATTTTGACTTGTATAAATCTTACTTCTGTGTAATTTCATTGCTATAATCCTATTTTTAAGCCAGTAATGAGCATTAAAGAAATTTTATGGGGTGACTTCTTATGGGGGGTAGGGTCAACTATGGACCGATCCACATGAAATTTCATAACGATTTTTTGGCTGGTAAGATACTTCCTGGGGGAAGGGTCAATTATGGACCGATATACACAAAATTTGGCTGAGAGATATTGACTTGCATGAAACTTACACAGAGAAAACAGATTCGTTGTGATAACCGAATTTGTTTCCAATCGAATTCAGTCGGTTCTCACAACTATACCTTTATTCGATTGTAATTATTGTAAAATTCGGTTACTCTTATTGAATATATGGAGTACACAACTATTTTGATTATTATTCGGTAATCAGGATTGAAATTATTGGTAGTTACAACTGAAATTATTATTTATTAAAACCCAATTTGTGTATTATTTGTATTTTAAAATATGTTTCATTTTTTTAAATATTTACAATAAAATATGAATCTGTATAAACTTACAAAACGTATATTATTTGATGATTGATGAAAATTTGATGTTTATGTGCCGGGAATTTTGCTCTTCATCCTGTATAACATGTCCAAAGGACTACCACCTTTCCGCAGCTATAAAATTAAGAAAACTAATAGAAAATAACACAAAATAGATTAGGAGATATAAAACATATTTAACATTACCTTTTATATCCGATATTTCCGTTTTTATTTATCCTCAAATGTAATTTGTCTTTTTATTAAATATAAATTCATTTTATTTTATTTATTTTTATGTACGTCAACTAAAATTACCAACTTGTTGGTTGTGAACATCGAAATTGGTTCCTTTAATCATCATTTAATTTTAAATAATTGTTTCCATTAATAATTGATTGCAGCGCCCAATATTTTTTACTCTCTACTATTTTTCAGTTGCAACGACTAATATTTGATGTTCTGACGTTTCAATTCCAAATAAAAATCGGCTTCTTTTACTGAATTCACAAAAATAATTAATAACCAATACAATTCAGTTCAAATTACTAATATGGAAATTGTTAACACCACAATTCGTTTATAATTATGGTTTTTTAGTACTGAATATAGAAAATTAGTTAATTTTACAGATTTTTAATAACACCGATAGAATTTTAATTAAGTTAACTAAATATTTATCATGGTAACCGATTTCCAATCGATCTTTTTTCTGTGTGTACGTGTGTCGAATTTCATCGCTATATTCCCATTTTTAAGCCAGTAATCAGCTATTTAGTCATTTTCTAAAGGGGACCTTATATGGGTGGCAGGGCCAATTATGGTCCTATGTCCGCCATAATGCAGAATTAATTTGCAGGCGTCAAAAAACTGATCTATGCGAAATTTTGTGGTATTTGCTTCATAAACAACGTCTTTGTGAATATTTGAAGCTATTTATACAATATTCCGGGGGGTACATTTGTATGGGGGCTATGTGAAATCGTTGACCGATTTTGTCCATTTGCAATACCAAATATTTGTGATCAATAAAATATATTTTGGGAAAATTTCATCTCAATATCTCTTATTTTGTGGACGCTATCGTGCCAACAACAGACAGACGGACGGACATGGCTAGATCGTCTTAGAATCTTACGAGGTCCCAGAATATATATAATTTATGGGGTCTTAGAGCAATATTTCGATGTGTTACACACAGAATGACAAAATCAATATACCCCCATCTTTTTTTATGGTGGGTATAAAAAAATTAATTTGGCAACTCAGTACCAACTAGGACAAAACGGGTCTTTACAAATAGAGACAGAAGTATTTTATCATCCTGAGATCCAATATTAATAAACATTTCATGTAAGAATATTTTATTGGCAGTTGCGCTATAATTTTGAAATAAAATTTGGTTTCATAAAATATTTTTTTAGCGCAGTTATTTTGCCTTTTTAAAATAAATTTCAATATTTTTTTAATAAACTGGACAATATTATTCAATATCCCTCAAAAAAATTTTCTTCAGTTTTTTAATGTTAAAAGAGCAGTACTTTACAATCGACCCAATCCATGCTCATGATTGAATTAAAATTACGAGTACAGCTATAAAATTCAAAATAAATAAGTGACTTATTTACCGAAATGTTCCTACCAAATTTCCTCTCAATGATAGCGAATATTTATTTTTATACCCTACACCACTCTAGTGATGAGGGTATGTTGGGTTTGCGCTTATGTTTGTTTAAATGCTCTATTAAGTCGATAAAAGTCGGCAAAACTTTGTTATATGAACATTTAATGAAATTACCGATTTTTGTAATGATCGGTCAACATTTGACCTTAGCCCCCATACAAACTCCCTTCAAAAAATGACTTGAAGGCCAAAATTCACATATAAACACTAATAACACCTTTAAATTATATATAAATAACTGTGACGTAGACGAGAATTCCTCTACCAACATTTATTAGGATAAGCCCACTTGTAAAAAAATCTATTTTTAGTTAAAAACAAATCTGACTGGTTTAGGATATAATTTGGTCGGCTGTGCCCGACTATACATTCATAATTGTTTATTTTTAAAAATATAAAATAATGAATCGTTCACAATTAGAACGTTAAATTTTAGTTAGCGGGAAAATTTATTTTAAAAATAAATTTGTACGCTAATTTGTTTGTACAATAAACATTTAAATTGGTTTTACATTCTTAAAACTTTTTATTTAAAAATTGAAACATATTTGTAATTGACTGTTGTGAATAGAAAATTACTGCATGTTGTAGCATTAATCAAAGAACTGTATTAGTTTAATTCATATCCCTCATTTTTTATGAGTTGTATACAACTTTAAGTTAATATTCGATAAAAATTACCTTTTAAGACCAGCCCTAATAAATGTACATCTGTACACACGTGCTTTAAGTACTTCATAAATTTATTTGTTGTAGTGTAGACAAAGCCTTGTTTTTTGTTGTTGGTAGGCTATTATTATTTTATTAACTTCTTTGTAATTTGTATTAAGATTGATTATATTATGAAAATAACTTTATTCGTTGGTTTTATTCAAGTAAGTATAAAATGTTCAAGTAAATTGTTTGGTAAATGAATATATATAATTAAAACAAGTTAGAGAGCTACATTCGGTTGAGCCGAATAATAAATACCCTCCACCAGCTACTTTTATATTAATTGATCAAATATTTGAAGAAATAAGTTCAAATAGAAAATCCCCAAAATTTAAACATCTTAAATCTGTCACAATTGGAAGATTTATTAAATATTACAAAAAACATTTTCTTTAATATTTTTATAGCGCCCTAAAAGCGATGTTTAATAATTTACATTTTGAATTTTCTTAAATATTTTGATTTAAGGAGTAGGTTGATGTCGCGTGTAAAAACAACAACAACAACACCACTTGCAAACAAGAGAGCAACTTGCAAAGAACTCCAAAAACTTTTTAGGAATGCATAATAATAAAAATACATAAAAACTATATTTTTAATACTTTTGTAAACATTTTATATTCAAAAATCTAAATTTTGTGAAGAAATAACCATTTTTCTTTTCTTTGGATAAGTTTCATTTGTAAAATTTACCATTGTACTATTATAAAACTTGATCATAACAAGCGTAATTAGGAAATATTTTTTCTAAGTGTTTTTTCCTGCACGGAACGAGGTGAAGTATTTTTGTAGTTTCTATTCTGAGTTTTGAATGATGGTACGTTTTTTGAGTAGAAACACAAGAATACGGATGCAGCTTGGAGTATTCAAAAAACCGGTCTATTCCGAAAACCGGTTTTCGAAAAATTCCAATTAAAAAAAACCGGTTTTGTATAAAAAACCGGTTAACCGGTTTTTCTCTTTTTATTTATATATTAAGAATAAATTTATAATGTATTTATGTAATGTATATGGTTTTGTGTTATAAAGAATAAAATGTAACTCATTTCATTTTAAAATCATTTTTATAACAAACATTTTAAAAATTCATTCTCAAAAAATTATAACAAAAAGAGATTGATTTTTTTGTTTGTTTTGAATGTTGAAGTTGGACAGATTGTTAAAAGGCAGTTATGTAAAAGATTTCTAGCTTTTCCGTTCTTGTCTTGCATTTATCTAGGTATATAAAATTATCTATAATGATGAATGCAGTTTTCTGGCCTTTCTTGGATTTTGCATACTACTTATTGTGCTGTTTAAATCGGAAATTAGACCTGTAGAATTATCAATTTCATAAAATAAATAAACATCAGAATCAAATAATTCTTCATCCAGCTCATTGCGTGGAAATAAACGATTATATAATTCCACAGCAAACTCTTTGGACTCTGCTTTGTTGGAGTATTTCAAAATGTGGTCATTAGTTGGGTGATTTCTTGAACTTAAGTAAACTATAAGGCTGTTTACTACCTTTATTCTGCGTTCATTAGGTCTTATCATAAACCTGTTACACAATTCTTGTGCATATTGTGTTTTAATTTTCCTTAAGTTGTTGAAAAACAATTTAATCTGATTACTTCGCCCTCTACAAGGATTCAGTAAAATCCTTAGATAACTCTTTTAAAGCTATTTTAGATGAAAAAGGTATTAAAAAAATTCTAGAAAATCATGGTTTACACATTTCCATATTCACATGATAATGAACTCCATCTGTGTTTAACATGGGATATTAACTTAAGCCAATTTTGTTCCTACCAACAAACATTTTCCATGAAGGAGTGCACAAGCGTTAAAACTGGTGTCGGGACTAAGTGTATTTTTATACCCTACACCACTATAGTGGGGAGGGTATTATAAGTTTGTGCTGATGTTTGTAACATACAAAAATATTGGTCCAATACCCACCTTAAAGTATACCGATATCGGTCCACAATTTCATATACCTCCCATACAAAAGTATATATTCCCGGAAATTTGTTTTTTGTTAATAACTTCCGTCGTAATGTCGATATCTTCACAAAATTTTAGAAGTTAAAATCTTATGTCAATATAATTTATTCAGAGGAAAAACATTTTGATGGGTACATAATTGGTCATGGCACCCATACAAGGTCTCCTCCCGAAAATAACTTAAACGCACATAACTCATTACTAAATTAAGATATCGATATAAAATTTGGTACAAGTATTGCTCTAATATACTGAAATATTATAATGAAAGCTTTTTTGGATCGGTTCATAATTGGTCATAGCTCCCATACAAGGTCCTCTCTCTCTCTCAAGTTGTTTTACTTGTCCATATTTGGTCATAGCTCTCATACTAGGTCATACATATATTCACTATAAAATTGTTTTACGATCGGTCCATATTTGGTCATAGCTCTCATACTAGGTCCAGAAAATCACTTAGAATCACAATATTTATTACCAAGTAATGATATAGATACAGAATACTGAAATTTTGTCTTTATATACATAATTGGACATAGCTCCCATACAAAGTTCTTTTACGAAAATCTCATAAATGCACATTACTTATTGATACGTAATTTGACAAAAATATTAGTTTTGTATACTTCTATTTCTATATTAGTTTTGTATACTTCCTATATTAGGGGCAGGACCCTAAAAGCGCTTTAACCGTATTTAAAGAGCATTATCAATTTGTGTTGAACAATATTTTGTGTAGAACATAATTATATATGTATTTGTATTTTGAAAATCTCTAAATCTTTCACACATATACATACAAATTACATGCAAATTACTAAATTTATAATGTTCAATAAATCTTGGAATTGTAATAGATTTAACTTTTGGGATTTTTTTTTTATTAAAGACATGAGAAAACTTATTTCTACAAATATTTGATCAATTAATTAAGAAAATTAATAACATAAAAGTAGCTGGTGGAGGGTATTTAAGATTGGACACAGCCGAATATAGCACTCTAACTTGTTCTTTTTAACGTTATTTTGGATTTTATAATAAATCGCACAGTTTACATAACACAAAATAAACGAAAATTTAAATACTTCATTAAAGTATTTATTAATTGATTAGAATCCCATGTTTATTCACAACTTGATTTTAAAAATTCGTTAGTTATTCGTTATATTATCTTTTTCTTAGCACAACGTTTTTCTCATGGTTTTTATTTAATTACTAAATAATACGGGTCCTTTATAAAATACTATTGAAAAACATCTCCAAACTTGGACAAAGGTTGACACTAAGATATATTTTCTGATGAAATTCACACATATCTCTCTAGGTTACTTAAACGTTATGTATGTCATTGTAAAGGCATCCGCTTCTGACTTCTATATCCGTGAAGAAACTTAAAATCGGTTCAGATTTAACTAAGTTAATGACTTATAAGTGCCTAGAGGTACGAAAACCCGTAACCGTACCCGTAACTAAAGATTTTGTAGGTGTTTGGCAAATTTCAAAAACATATATTTGTTCTACTCGAATCCACCTTTCAGAAAACTTGTATCACTTCCCAGGTATTAATTTTTGTCGCATAGTATAATATTATATATGTATGAAGATTTTAATAATGAGAATAAAAGCTTTTTAGAAATTACTTTCGGTGCGGGATTTTTTCACCAAAGTCGGGCATGGCCAAACATATAATACTCTAAACCAGTCAGCATGTTGAAAATGTGTATTATTTTTTTTAAATAATTATTTTTCTTTAATTATATAAAGTCGCGACTTTTACTTTGTTTTTACAATATCTACAACAATGGTAACATTTTACTCATTATGTGCTGGAGCGTTCTTTCCATGTGCGAGAGGCTAGAATATTTAATAATTTGCCAAGCTCTCTTAGAACATTTCGATTTTCTTATAACACATTCAATGATTTATAATTGATTTTTATCACCTTATTGCAATTGAGATTTTCCCCATTTTATCTTCTATATCTATATCCTTTTCTTTCTCTTTCTTTATTTATTCTTTTATCTAAGCTTAAGGATTTTTAAACATTTACCCCCATATTCATAAACAATTATTTATTTTAAAAACGATTTATAAATCAAATTTCGTATGGAAATTTTGTTTTATAAACCATTTATAAAATAAAGTGCTGTTTATGAATAAGGGGGTTAGTTATTTACTATTTGTTAGGTGATTTTTCATTATATGTAATAAAATTCTTAACTATATACAGTGGATGTCCACTAGTAGGAATTATATAGTGTCAGGCCCTTTCATAGTGTCAGGCCTTTTCATAGTACCGAAAAGTTCGTATTATTGAACAACACATTTTGTATGTTTAAATTCAAATAATAAACATAAAATATTGGATTTTATTTATTTTTGTTTTATTTTTTATGAAGAATTACATAACGAAACAAAATATAATAAATGTGTATTATTTCAAATAAATTTCTTGTACATATACAAAACATCGTGAAAACATCGTGAGTCCAATGGTTGAAATGAGATATAGAAGGTTTTAAACTTTAATGTTTTTAAAAATATGTGTGCCAAAGACAATTTGCATGTACATATCTGTTCTAAAATGTATTAAACATGTTCAGATTATATAAAACTTTTATTAGAAACTTGAATGGAATATCTCACTTTCAAAAACAATTCTCTAATTTAAAATTTTCTGTTAAAAATTTGGAATAGTTAAAGGATCACATATACTAATGCTTAAACCCATTGGAATGTGGAGTCATACTACTTTCAAAATTGACAGTTCATAGATATATAAATAACATTTTACTTATTAGAAAATCCATAATATAACATTAATGTTTATTACTTTGTAAAATGATTCCTATGGCCTTTTCAATAACAGGGCCTTTGAGGCTTCAATATTTTTCTGATTGGCGTTATCATCCAATTTAATTTCTTCTCTTGGGTCACACAAAACACTTGTAATAAATACAAAAAAATCTAAATTACTGAGCTAAAGGTGAATGATTTGAAATAATAAAATAAAATCATAATAAAAACTTCATTCATATGTAAATAAAACCAAAATTCCCATAAAAATGCGTTATTCGTACTATCGAACAGAAAAATTACGACTTTATTCGTACTATAGAGTAGACAATGCAGCAATATTGCCATTCGTATTATTGGACATTCGTAATAAAGAGGGTACGTACTATTGGACGTCCACTGTATGTCCCTTTGGGCTCAGTTATAATTGTAAAATATCAAATAAATAAAAAATTGTTTTTTAACTTTATTCCGGAATATTTTTACTTATTGTTGACAAAAAAATGAGATTTTCTACAAGAGGGCTCATAAGGGAGTAGGAATATATATGGGCCTATTCTTATAAATGTTGTTAGAGTAATTTATGTATAATTTAAAAGTATTACTAATGTTTATAAGTGCATTTTGACCTTCAAAACGGTGAGTTTGTATGGGAGCTATGGGCAAATGAGACCCGATCATTATAAATATCGGTAGTATCATTTAAAGTTCTATAAAACTAAGTTTTGCGACTTTTGTTGACATAATAGATCTTTTAACGTAATTATAAGCCTAAATGCCCTATTCGGGGGGTATGTATAGGTAAAATAATGAACCAATTTCAATAATTTTCAGTGGGCCAGTGTGTGTGACAATTTTCATCCAATTATCTTAACAAATTGCTACGTGTACCTTGCGCACAAGGTTTACATGAACAGCCAACCAGACGGATGGACTGATAGACGGACATAGCTTAATGGACTTAGAAAACGATTCTAAGCAGATTGGTATACATTATTTGTATGTCACAAATATCAGCACAAACCCAATCTTTTTATTTTCAGGTAGTGCTGTAGTATTTTACCATTTACACAATGCTCCCCAAACTTAAATAACTCCCTAATATTATTGCTACGAACAATACTTAATATAATATAATATCACCCCTTATTTGTATCAAACTAATAATAATTTGTTTAATAATAAATATTAACTCATTCTCTATATTTTGTATACTTTTTGTAGCAATTAAATTTTGTACAATATTTATTTTTGCCAATTACTTGACAAATGTTGTACACGTAGTTAAATCTGCCTCACATGTAATATGTAATCACATGCAAAGAAGAGTGTCTCTAAAAGTTTTTTCTACAAAAAAAATATTATCACAGAAAAACAATTTATTCTTAGAAATTTTAAAAACATCTAAATATTTTTAATTTTTTCATACATACATCTGTCGTGTGCTAATACCAATTGGACAAACGGATCTTATTTGAATACAAAGAAAATAAACCCTTCTTGTGGGACACTCTATGCCGTACTTACAGTGATTTTTTGCACATAAACTGTATGTTAACGTTTCTACACTTTACTTATGTACCATGTAATTTGCTTTTGGGAAAATTTCATTATATAATATATAGTTCATACAATATTCATATGTTTTGGTTTGATTTGAGGGCAAAATTTAAGATTAAACATTATAATAGAATTAAGGTATTTAACTCAAAGCACATGAACTAATTAGTCATTATAACTTAGGTTTATCTGAAACATACAATTTAACACTAAATATAATTATTTGAAATATTAACAATGTTTTGTTAGATGGTAACATGTTTATTACTTAGATTAATTAAATAGCCTTTCGAACATACTTACATAAGTAGTTCAAAATTTTATTTATGTTATAATAGTAAGTTAGTGTAAATTTATATAACTTGTTCATATTCTACAAGATGATACTTTAGTAAAAGTAATAATAATAAAACCAAACATATTTATCATATATTTATACCCTCCACCAACAAAAGTGTAGAAAGAGGGTATTTATACGTTTGTCATTTCGTGTGTAATACTAAGAAATATTCATCTGAGACCCAACAAAATACATATATTCTGGGTCCTCATATAATTCTGAGTCGATTTAGATATCTCCGTCTGTCTGTCTGCCTACACAGAGGGAAAAAAGACGTTGGAAAACTATACACGCTTGTTATCAAATTGAAACAAAAATGTTTATAATTTTTCATTAACATCCGTTGTCAAACTATGTACGAATAGCTGTCGAATAAACAACAAAAATGTAAACAATACAAGATGTTGTCAGGTCAACAACGGAAAAATAAATAATACACGACGATATAAAATTATAAACTCAGTTCAATATATAACTGAAAAAATTTAAAATTATTTTCATACTATTTATTTATTATTTTATTTGAAAATGAAATTGGCAAGAATTTAAACTGATTATAAATAACATTTTTAAGAATTTTTTTTAAAGTTATTTTTCACAGGTTTTAATTTTTCCAATCCCCATGATGCTAAATCAAAAATCTTTTCAATTAACAACCGACACGAACTCATCTTTAGCCATAAAAGTACTAATTTTGCCCATTTTATGAAAATCTTTTAGTTGTCATTGACTAACAAACAAAAAAATCTCTGTAATATGTCCATTAGTTAGTATTAGTATTAAATAAAAGCTCCATAAAAATTAAATCGTTATAATTAACAAGTTTAAATGTCCGATTATAATATTTAAAAATTCAGCCGCTATTTTCCTCGGCGGCTATGTGCTGCTATTATGAGTCGGCGGTGGCTATTGATCGGCGTTCATATGATCGACTTCGTACTATTTATTGCAATTAAAAGTTGAGTTTTAGCGCGTGCATAAAAAAAATCGTAAAATGGCAAATAAACAAAATTTAATTAATTATACCGAAGAATTAATAGATGTGATTGATATGCAAGATTCTTGCATTATCAATTCAGTGGAAGTGGACAGTGAAAATTTTAATGATGAAATTGATCTTCAACAATTTCTTCAAACCATAAATATGGAGTCCCTGTTCGAAACATTGAAAGGTAATATTTTAAAATTAAAAAAAAAAAATATTCAACTTTTTATTTCATTTAAGCTGCCAATGTCACATACAGGAGTTTGCCGTATATAACAAACGCGGACCTAACAGAAGCTATTCCACATTTAGGGCTACGTGCGGAATTCCGTAGCAAACTAGTTACATGGAGAAAAACTGAGGTGAGTAAAGGAGTTTAATTTTACAAATATTTATTATAATTCCAAATATTTCATCAGCTAGGAGTTGAGATAGTCTAGTCTATAGTCTAACATATAGTCTAGTCTATAGTCTAGTCTATAGTCTAGTCTATAGTTTAGTCTATAGTCTAGTCTATAGTCTAGTCTATTGTCTAGTCTATAGTCTAGTCTATAGTCTAGTCTTTAGTC
This sequence comes from Lucilia cuprina, assembly GCF_022045245.1. NCBI lineage: Eukaryota > Metazoa > Arthropoda > Insecta > Diptera > Calliphoridae > Lucilia > Lucilia cuprina. The sequence goes on along the minus strand of NC_060950.1, from coordinate 34,074,324 downwards.
TAGTCTATAGTCTAGTCTATAGTCTAGTCTATAGTCTAATATATAGTCTAGTCTATAGTCTAGTCTATAGTCTAGTCTATAGTCTAGTCTATAGTCTAGTATATAGTCTAGTCTATAGTCTAGTCTATAGTCTAGTCTATAGTCTAGTCTATAGTCTAGTCTATAGTCTAGTCTATAGTCTAGTCTATAGTCTAGTCTATTGTCTAGTCTATAGTCTAGTCTATAGTCTAGTCTATAGTCTAGTCTATAGTCTAGTCTATAGTCTATTCTATAGTCTAGTCTATAGTCTAGTCTATAGTCTAGTCTATAGTCTAGTCTATTTATATTAAACCAATCACAGATTTTATAATTCTTCCATTTCATTTATATTCCTTAAATAATGCAAAAACTTATTTTAGAATGAAATATGTATAACATTTTAATAAAAAAATAATAAAATATATATCAAAATTGTTTCTATACTCATGGGTTTCAGAATGGGGTATCTTATTGTAGTGATAACGATGTGTTATCAAATGACAACGATGCGTTGTATAAATCACAACGAAGCGTTGTCAAAAAAACAACAATGCGTTGTCGCAATGACAACAATATGTTGTCGCAATGACAACAATGTGTTGTCGCAATGACAACAATATGTTGTCGCAATGACAACAATGTGTTGTCACAGTGACAACCATACGTTGTCGCAATGACAACGATACGTTGCAGTAATGCCAACGATACATTGCCGTAATGCCAACGGAGGTTATCAAAATTATAACAGGGTGTTATTTCAATTTTATACACATCCGTTTTCTAAATGTTAATAAACGTGGTAAGCTCACTTTTGACAACGGATTGTATCAATTTGGGCACTTTTTTATCACTTTTTTCCCTCTGTGTACTTGTCTGGTTAAAAATTATATTGTATAAATAAACCAAATTCACTGAAAATATTCACTGTTGCAGTTTGGTATTGAAAATCAGCAAAACCAGTGTACAACGTAAAAAGTTATGAGACAAAATTTCGGACTACCTCGAAAGAATTTCCCTTTTCCCTATTTCCTGAAGAGATTTCTTAGAAACTATCATTTATAAATTTTTTATACGCTATTATTTTTCTTAGCGATCATGTTCGAAATCCTAAAAACTTCTTCTTCACTTCTGAAAATCACTCAAACGGGCATTTTTCATTGATAAGTAGCTATCGAGATAAAATCCAACAAAAATATGTTATCTGGATCAATTACTCTACTGTTTATTGAAAATTAAAAAGTTAAATGTAACAACAACACCAAGATATATATATATATATATATATATTCATAAATTTGGCCAAAAGATTCACCGTTTTCCTGGACAGTTAGGAATTGAAAATTAGCAAGATCGGTTCACGTCGGGAAAAGTTATGAATCAAAATAACTCCAAAAAATTTACGATTTTTTTACACCTTATACTGTAATATTCACAAAAATTTTGCAACATAATTCCATGACAAACTCCACTTTTTGGTTTCGTCATTACAATTGGTCATAGCTCCCATTTAAGCTCCACACATTAAAATTACTAAACGCATGTAACTCTTATTAAGATAATTATACAAAATTAGGAAAAAATATTACTTCTTAACACAGAAATGTAACTGTAAATTTTTTTCCTATGGTCCACACTTGGTCATAGCTCCGGTACAAGGTTTTCTTCAGAAATACACATAAATTTTGTTTCAAATATTACTTTTATATACTTTTATAATTGTTCTTAACTCCCATACAAGGATCACATTCACACACATTTAAGAATGCAAACTATTATATACACACAGAAAAAAGATCGATTGGAAATCGGTTACAATGTTAAATATTTAGTTAAATTAATTATAATGATTTTCTATATTCAGTAATAAAAAACCATAATAATCATATTGTGGTTTTAACAATTTCTAAATCAATAATTTGAACTGAATTGTATCGGTTATTAAATTTATTTCGGAATTGAGTAAAGGCAACCGACTTTTAATTAGGATTAAAACATGAGAACATCAAATACTAGACGATGTGACAGAAAAACTGTAGAAAAAAATATTGAGCACTGCAACCAATTATCAATTGAAAAAATTATTTAAAATTTAATTACGGTTAAAGGAACAAAATTCGATGTTCACGACCGATTAATAGGTAATTATAGTTGACGTATACAAAAATAAATAAAATAAATTAATAATTAAAAAAATCCGAATTACATTGGAGGATTATTTAATTATTTAAAATTTAATTACGGTTAAAGGAACAAAATTCGATGTTCACGACCGATTAATAGGTAATTATAGTTGACGAATACAAAAATAAATAAAATAAATTAATAATTAAAAAAATCCGAATTACATTGGAGGATTATTTAATGAGGAAATATTGGATGAAAAGGTAATGTTTAATATATTTTATATCTTATAATCTATTTTATGTTATTATACCCTTCACTTTCGTGAGAAGGATATATATAAGTTTGTCATTCCGTTTGTAATTTCTATAATATAATTTTCCGACCCAATAAGTATATATATATTCTGGATCCTTATAGATAGCGGAGTCGATTAAGCCATGTCCGTCCGTCTATCTGTCCGTCTGTCTGTTGAAATCAGTTTTTAGAGGACCCCAAATATCGGCGAGATCCGAATCTTCAATAATTCTGTTAGACATGCTTTCGAGAAGATCGCTATTTAAAATCAGCAAAATCGGTCGGTAAATAACGGAGATATGAACAAAAATCCGAGACAATCTCTGAAAATTTTATCAAAAAATGTCATATTTTTTTCATGCTTTGTTAAATAAGCAACAACAACACTGTATATTAGAAAACGATGTACACGTGTGTGTAGATGTATGTATATGGTTTTATTCAGCTGTGTGTTTTTGTTTTGTGAATTCTCTTCGTATATTTGGATGTAGGTTGGTTTTATTGCGTTGTTTATTTTGTTTTTGTTTTTCTGTGTTTTTCGTTATGTATGTTTAGATATCGGTTGGTTTTGATGCCTTGCGTATTTTGTTTTTTATTTCGTTTAGCGTTGTTGTTGTTCATTTCGTTCTGTTTTTGGTGTAATAATAATGTAGTCGGGAAAAAATTTATAAAACTATGTAATATGTTTAAAATACACAACGGTGAAGGGTATATAAGATTCGGCACAGCCGAATATAGCACTCTTACTTGTTTTTCTATAAGTTTTAATAATTTTACGGCTGCGGAAATGCGTGGAAAGGTAGTACTCTTTTGGACATTTTGGACAGGGTGAAGAGCAAAATCCCTGGCTCATAAACGTAGCGTTTACCATCAACGCTAAAGGGCAAAAGTTGTATTTTTATATATATAAGTATTGTAAGTTTATGGAGATTCATATATTTTAAATAAAAATATTTTAAATAAAATTATATATATTTTAAAATACACAAAATGGGTTTCAATAAATAATATTTCAGTTGCAAATACCAATAATTTCAATCCGAATTTTTCAATAATTACAATCGAATTTTGGTATAGTTGTGAGAACCGACTGAATTCGATTGGAAACAAATTCGGTTACCATAACGAATCTCACAGAAAAAATTGAAAATGAGTTTTAATTATCAAAATAATTGTATCAAGCAAGTTTTGCAACAAAATGATGATATCTATTACCAAATTTGTAAAAAAAAAATAAAAATATATATTTTTTTCCAAATAACGAATTAATCAGAACAATTAATGTCAATAATTGAGATTTAACATTGATTAATTCATTAATTGTATAAATTAAATATTTAATAAATATAAAATTAATTTTTAATTAATATATTAATCAAATAAATTTGATAGAGAATTATTTAAAAATCAATTAAGAAGGTGATTAAAACAATCAAATTATTAATCGATTACACACAACGTTAAAGAAATTCTAAACCTTAAACAATGAGTTCAGCATTTACAAAAATTATCACTTTATTGTCACAATTTAACATATTAAGTGTTTCAGAAATTGTCAAGAAACTTGAATATTATATGTCTAAAATTTTATTGACTATTTAAGAATTATAAATATTGCTAGCACAAAAATTCAAAATGAAATATTAAAAATAAATCTAAAAGAGAAAAGAAGGCCAGAAAATTTTTTCAATCAATTAAAAACTTAATTGAGTCAAATATGAACAGATATTCATGAAATTGTGTACAAAGATTTAATTTTGTATAGAACTTGTTGATGTCCATTTTCATCGCAATATTCGTATTTTAAATAAGGAAAACTCGTACTTTAATAACCAAAACTCTTATCTGAAGGGAACCTTCAATAGGGGCAAGGGTCAGTTTCGGTGAATAACTAACACATTTTGCTTGAAATTCGGAATTATATAATCGTATTTCATAACTCGGTAATGATCGTTTAATAAGTTTTCTGAAGGGTCAATTATGGTCCGATCCACATAAAATTTGGTGGAGAGATTATGGCTCGCGAGGAACTTATATACTTTTTCGCTATACTTGTATTTTTTTAACCAGTAATTTTCTCAACGGGACTTTGTATGGGCGGGAACCAAACAAGCTTTAGTAATAAAGAATATTTATGCGAAATTTCAAATGTCTAGCTCCTCCCGTCTGGTCCCTATCGTGATTTCAACAGACAGACGAACGGACATGGCTAGATCGTCTTAGACTTTTATAAGGACCACGAATATATAAACTTTTATGGTTCTATGATCAATATTTCGATGTGTTACAAACGGAATGACAAAATCAATATACCCCCTTCTTTGATGGTGGGTATAAAAATTAACATTAATTACTAAGTAAAGAATACGAGTATAGGAATACAATTTTACACTATTAAGTTCCCCGCGAACAAAACTTTATTTACCAACTTTTATGTGGATAGTTGATGTTTATAGGCGAGCAATTCCTTTTACGGTATATGGTAGACTTTTTTTTCGTGGGTATATGAGATTCGGCATAGCCGAATATAACACTCTCACTTGTTATACAATCGTATTGATTTTGTCATTCCGTTTGTAACACATCCAAATAGTGGTCATAGACATATAAAAGTATATTTATTCTGGGACCTTATTAAAGTCTAAGACGATCTATTCATATCCGTCCGTCTGTCCTTCATGATAGGAACCACATGGGACAGCTAGACAGTTTAAATTTCGCACAAATATTCTCTTTTGCTAAAGCTTGTTTGGTATTGAAAATGCGCACTATCGGTCCACTCCCTATACAAGTGGAGCTCCAATAACAGCTTTAACGAGCAAAACTGCTTTAAAAGCACGAGTATTGCTATAAAATTCGATATAAATAAGTTTCGTATAAGCCAAAATATTTCTATATTTTTTGACGATCGGTCCCCTTCAGAAAATGACTTTTACACTCATTACCGGCCCAAAATCGCGAGTATAGCGATGAAATTCGGTATAAGTAAGCTTCTTATGAACCAAAACCCTTCTACCAATTTTTTGGGATCGGTCCATAATTTACCCTACCCCTCATATAAGATCCCCTTCGGAAAATCACTATAACGCTCATTACTGGCTTAAAAATACGAGTAAAACGATGAAATGCGACACACGTACTAAGTTCCTTACGAGCCAAAATCTCTGCATCAATTTTTTTACTTATTACTAAATAAAGCTATTGATACAAAATTTGGCACAAATATTAGTTTTGTATACATGGGTGTGTCGGTCCGATAAATAGTTCTCTTCTGAAAATCACTTAAACAAACATTACTTATTACTAAATTACGATATAAATACAAAATTTGACTGAAAGATAGCATTTATGTACAGAAATTTAGCTTAAAAAATTTTTACGATCGGTCTATAATTATAAAACTAAATGGGTTTTAATAAAAAGAAGCTTGCTGGTGGACGGCATTTATGAATCGGCACAAAGTATATATATTCTGGATCCTTATAAAATTCTGAGTCGATTTAGATATGTCCGCCAGTCTGTCTTTCTGGTTAAAACACGCTCACGTTGAAACTAAGCCAAACAAATTGACCAAATTCACTGAAAATATTCATTATTATCATAAGCAGTTTAGTATTGAAAATGGGCAAAATCGGTTCACACGGGGAAAAGTTATGAATCAAAATCCATGAAAATAACCACAAATTCGTTTTTACACAAGAGCCTGATCCCAGCTGAAAATTGCTAGTATCGGTTCACAATTTCATATACCTTGTAACGTGCAGTTACAAATCACAAACCTATACCTCTATATTTATTTTTCTTTATTAATACTCTTTATACTAACTGCACTAATTAATATTTTCAGTAGTAATTATATTTGTTGTTGTCGTAAATTGCTTATGAAAGCGTAAAACTGGAACACAATGGCAACAATACGATTTTAATGAAATTCTTTTCACTCGTTCAACTCTCGTGGCAGTTTCTGCTGTTGCTCTTATAGTCGTAGTCGTTGAAGTGGTTGTAATAAACAAATAAAAATAGTTTATTTAATTTTAGAGGTTTAAATGGTTATTAAGTATTAGTAACACACTTTTGAATTGCTAAGGTTACGGAAATATTACAGGGTGAATGTTGAACTGTGGTGCGTTAACAGAAACGTTTATGGAAAACATTACTTATATTTAGTTATTAGGACCATATATATATTGTTATTGTTAAAAGCATATATGAGGAATTATCAAAATTTTTTGATTTTAGAATTAAAAAAAAAAATATTTTAAATTCAGCGCATTAAATACATAACATAAGATATATTTTAAAAAAATTTTAAAATACACAGTAAGAAATTTCATTTCAGTATATTTTGAACTTGTTGCTTATAGTATTTGAAAAATTGCGAATTAGTTAAATTTAAGAAAAAAACAATTAATATCTGAATCCTACGAGCTTGATTTATAAGAGAATGGAATTAAGAAATTATATTATATTGAGAAAACTTGTAAATGGTGATAAGTTTGATGAAGATACTAGGCAGCTCTGTGGTATATCAAACGTCAAAGGAAGCAGACCTTTGAAGAACCTGGACAGACTAGGCATACCCCGGATGGAAACAAAAACTGCATCACAACCTCCCATACATATTCCTGGAAAATGGGTTTTTTGTTAATAACTTCCGTCGCAATGTCGATATCTTCGCAAAATTTCACTAGTTAAAATCTTATGTCAATAGAATTCATTCAGCGGAAGATTTTTTTGGATGGGTCCATAATTGGACATAGCTCCCATACAAGGTCCCCTCCCGAAAATCAATAGCAAATTTTGTATAAGTATTGCTCATATGCATATAAATATTAGAGTGAAAGGTTTTTTTGATCGCTTCATAATTGGTCTTAGCTCCCATACAAGGTCCTTCCCGAAAATCACATAAAGGCAAAGAACTCATTACTAAATTAAGATATCCATATAAAATTTGGTACAAGTATTGCTTCCACATAAAGAAATATTACTGTGAAATTTTTTTTGATCGGTCCATAAGTGGTCATAGCTCTCATACAAAGTCCCTCTCGAAAATCACTTAAACGCGCAAAAATCATTACTAAAATAAGATATCGATATAAAATTTGGTATAAGTATTGCTCATATACATATAAATATTACAGTGAAATATTTTTTTGATCGGTCCATAATTGGTGATAGCTCCCATACAAAGTCTCTCGAAAATCACTTAAACGAGCATAAATCATTACTAAATTAAGATATCGATATAAAATTTGGTACCAGTATTGCTCTTATACAGAAATATTACCATAAGAGTTTTTTAGATCGGTCCATAATTGGTCATTGCTCCTATACTAGGGGACCTTAACGCGCGTAACTCATTATTATATTAAGATATCCATATACAATTTGCTATCGGTCCATAGTTGATCATAGCTCCCACATAAAATATATGGCATAAATACTATTTTGTACACATAAATGTTATTTCAAAAATTTTTTACGATCGATCCATCTTTGGTCATAGCTCCCATACAAGTTTCCCTTAGAGAAAACGTACATAACTCATAACCAAATATTGATATATATACATAAATTCGCTATAAAATTGTTTTACGATTGGTCCATATTTGGTCACAGCTCTCATACTAGGTCCAGGAAATTACTTAGATTCACAATATTTGTTACAAAATAATGATATAGATATAGAATTTTGAGATTTTGTCTTTATATACATAATTGGACATAGCTAACATACACAGAAAAAACTGAAAATGAGTTTTAATTATCAAAATAATTGTATCAAGCAAGTTTTGCACCTATAGCCAAAATGATGATATCAATTACCAAATTTATAAAAAAATAAAAATATATTTTTTTTTTCAAATAACGAATTAATCAAAACAATTAATGTCAATAATTGAGACAAGATTTAAAATTGATTAATTGTATAAATTAAATATTTAATAATTATAAAATTGATTTTTTTTATTAATATTAATCAAATAAATAAAACTGTTTGATAGAGAATTTTTTAAAAATCAATTCAGAAGGTGATTAAAACAATCAAGTTATTAATCGATTACACACAACGTTAAAGGAATACTAGACCTTTAACAATGCGTTCAGCATTTACAAAAATTATCACTTAATTGTCATTTTTTACATATAATGTGTTTCATAAATTGTCAAGAAACTTGAATATTATATGCCTAAAATTTTATTGACTATTTAAGAATTATAAATATTGCAAGCACAAAAATTCAAAATAAAATATTAAAAATAAATCTAAAATAGAAAAGAAGGCCAGAAAATTTTTTTCAATCAATTAAAAAATTAATTGAATTATACTTAAGTTTCAAACAGTTTCAAAAAACGTGATAATTGAGACAAATAAAAAATTTGTTTAAATAAAAAATAAAGAAAATTAAAACATGTTAGTTGAAAATAAACTACCGATAATTTTTTCTGTGTTAATAGTAAAACTATAAAGAAAAAGGCGTTTGTAATGTTCTATAAATCATGGATTTAAATCTTTGGATTTTTCTATTTAAGACATGAGAAAATCCATTTCTACAAATACTTGATAAATTAGAAATGTATTAATATAAAAGTAGCTGGTGGAGGGTATTTAAGATCCGGCCCAGCCGAATATAGCACTTTAACTTGTTTATTTCTAGTTCACTAAGGTTACACGTTTATTATTGATGTACCCCTTTGGAAATAATAGGATAGGTTTATTTCTATAACAGAGGCACAAGTCAAAAAATCAATAATAACTATCCTAATCTCACATTCATAACTGTTCTTCCTGAGCCGATTTAAAGACTTAAAGAAATAAAATAAGCAATATCGGGTCACAAAGAAAAGTTATGAGACAAAATTTTAGACTATCTCGACAAAAATTAAATTTCTTTCGTAATTCTTCAGCATTTTTCTCAGAAACTACAAAAGATAATTCGACGAAATTTGTCACACATAATTTTTTCCTACCAGGGATGTTTAAAATTATAATAATTTAATCAAAATTTTCCATACAAAGTTATATACTCACGGACATTAATTTATTATTATTAACTCCCTCAAATATATCGATATCAACTAAAAATTGTGTACATATATGTAATATAAAGAGAAATCATACTATTGACGAAGCCCTCAATCGGTCCATAATTAGTCATAGTTCCCATATAAGGTCCACTTTCAACAATCATTTTAACGCACATTTTTTATATATTCGAATTATAAAGATTTCGGATAAAATTTGCCATAATTATGTTCTGTATACATGTAAACCATTCTACCACATTTTTTTCTGAATCGTTCCATTATTGGTCATAGTTCCCATATAAGGTCTACTTCCAAAAATTAGTTTAACGCACATATTTCTTTGAATTAGAAAGTTAGCGGGAATTTCGTCTTAAAAATGTTCTGTGTACATATAAATCATTCTGCCGAATTTTTTCCGGATGGGTCCATTATTGGTCATAGAAGATCCACTTCCAAAAATCAACGCCCATAATTCATTAATAATTTTTTTATATATGATTTACTCTACGTATTTATCGCAGCACAGTAGTATAGGTCAAAAAAAAGAGGGAAATAATTCGGTAACTTCTAAACGGTTAATCCGATTTTAGTGAAATTTAGTATGCACAAAGAGGAGGTGTTGCCAAGTTTAGGTTTTGAATTTGGATCTATAGGCCAACCAGGGGCCCGGCGGGGGTCCTAAAATTAGGACACCTCGGCTATGTTAAATTTTTAAAACGATGTTATTTCTTCATTTAAGTTCCGATTTCGTATATGGAATCTCCTGATCGAGCACTATAAAAATATCGTCGTAGCAGTAATTATCTCTTATAGTCTAGGAGATATTCGCATTTGAAAATTAAAATTTTTAAATTTTTACGTCCTTACTTTAGTTTTTTGATAATAGCGGGTCCAAATATTCCCGATTTTCGCCATCTTTTCTTTTATTCGCTTAACAACAAGTTTATATATCAAGCAGTGAAAGAATAATGTAAAAATCTTGACTGAGTCCAAAGTTATAGGCATTTTAATTTAAAAAATTAAAAAAAGGCGATTTTTTGCCATTTTTTTTGGAAAAAGGTATCTTTTTCTTTTTAAGTTATCTAAAAAGTTTCTAAGAAGATGTATTTAGAATTTATACTTTTTGGAAAGCTGACTTTACATAAAATACGATAAATGAAACTAAACCGAGAGGACCAGGTCCATCCAAAAAATCCTTTTTTTATGGAAAATTCAATTTTGAGCAAAAATTCTCAAATCGCATAGTCGATATAAAAAAACAAAAAAAATCTCATTTTTGGGATTCTTTAAAACTTTTTTGGGAATTTCGGGATTTCTAATAAGAAAATTCGAAATTTTTATTTAATTTTGGATTATGAGTAAAAAATCTACCTAACTGTAAAATTTCATTAAAAAATATTCATAAATGAAATTTTTATTGCAATTTGAAGAATTTGTATTTTTTTTTTAAGTATTCCGCGAATTTTTTAATTTTCAAAAATTATATACAGTTTTGAAAAATTGACAAAATTACCTTTCCATTGATATATAACATGCCTACATAATGTTTTTTAAGTGACAAATTAATTAGGGAAAACTCAACATCTTTTAGAAAATTTACCTAGCATTATTATTTTCATCCATAAGGTTAACTCTTAAATTTGTTACACATATTGATGAAAATAATAGTACTAGACAATTTTTCTAAAAGATGTTGAGTTTTCCCTAATTAATTTGTCACTTAAAAATCATTAGTGGCTGTATTTATATTAATAATTTTATATTTGGTGAAATTTTTGTGAAAATAAGTTTTCTCATGTTTTTTAATAGAAAGAACATTACAAACACCATTTTTTATGTGTTGGGTAATTCCAAAATAAATCGACCAAAAAACACTATTTTAAATTTTTGTCCTCTTAGATTTCAAATCAGGAGCATATATTCTATTTCTTAATGCGGTTTCTTTGGCGTATAAATTAGATCCTTAACTCATTCGGTTCATATTTTATGGGTCACTAAAGAAGGTCATCTTGGGTATTTTTGTTCAAAATAAGATATGATGATGGCTGAATGACTTTGGAACCAGTTACCTGATTTTAACAAATGATGTTTCGTTCGACAGGTCTTCGATTACTTATATTTGGAATTTCACTAAAATTGCATGAAGTCCTGGCGCAAGGATATTTTATTTTTTATGACAAAAAGACAAACTTATTGCTATTGCTATGTAAAAATTTTAGAATGGGATCTCAATGGGTTTGGAAGTTATAGGAGTTTTTATTTAGCTACATTTACAATTTTCCTAGGAAATGAGTGCTTTTTATACATTTTGACACATTTATAGTCCAGAAAATTGAGGTTTTAATGCCAAATAAAGTAAAAATTACGACAGACCATCCGATTAATGTTATAAATATGATTTTGAATAATATCTGAAATTATGTCGTATAAAATTGAAATATTGGGGGTCATAGGTCAAAATTATAATTTTTTTAAAATATTTCCTTTTTCATACATCCTATAAATTTAGGAGTCATTACAAAATTTGTGGAGAATCAAATGTATAGCATTTTTGTTTCAGATAATTTTTCCTATTATCAGCAGTTTTCGAGTTATAGTCATTTTTCGTTTATTTAGGATATTGCTTTATAAAATCAATATATTTTGAACTACAAACGTAATTGATAACTTTTTGTACAGCAAATAGTAATAACAACATATTATTTAATTATATTTTCCGCGCCAGAGTTTCTCTCTGACCCATAGTGTGATCTCTTGTAATGTAAATTTTTAAATTAAATATATTGAGGTTAGAAAAACACATCTCAAATGAATGAAAACTGACTATAACTCTAAAACTGCTAATAATTATAAGAAAAAAATGTCTGAAACCAAAATGCCGTAAATTTGATTCTCTACAAATTTTGTAATGACTTCTAAATTCGTGTGATGTTTGAAAAGGAAGATATTTGAAAAAAAATATTATTTTGACATACATATATTTTGACTTACATATTTCAAGTAAGTGAGACATGATTTCATATATTATTCACCATCATATTTATAACATTAATTTGATGGTCTGTGGTAATTTTTACTTTATTCGGCATTAAAACCATAATTTATTGGACCATTGATGTGTTAAAATGTATAAAATGCAATTATTTCACCGTTCGACACTCAAAATTAGACACGAACCGGATGTTATACGCCCGAAACTATAAACTTAAAACTCCATTTTTGTTTTTCATTTCGTTATCCTATGTCCTTTTTAAAGGATTTCAAATTTTAAAGAATTATATTTGCAAAAAATTTTTTAAAATTCTTCTACTGATTAAAAAATGCCAAATTTGTTGTTGTAAAATATTTTGAGTTACTTTTAGTTTATTCTGTCAGAATCAAAAGATGTATAAAAAAATCTTTCAATAATTTTTTGAAAAATAATATTGACAATTTTAATAGATTTTTAAGGAAAAGTATTTTAAAATATATTTTTGACAGATTTTCATCCTAACGGTACAAAATAAAAATAATACAAAATATTTCTTGTTGTCTTGACACTGAATTTGAAATTGTTTGATTAGTAAAAGTATTTTAAAATATTTTTGAAAAATACACTTTTGAAAACTTTGAAGTCCTTTTGAAAGGTAAGAGGATCACGAAATGAAAAACTAAAAAAGCAAATTTTAACGTATATCATCCGGTTCTTGTCTAACGATTTTTTTCTCTTTGTCGGATGGGATTTCCTATGGAAATTGTAAATGTAGCTAAATAAATAAAAACTCCTATAACCTCCAAACCTATTGAGATCCCATTCTAAAATTTTTACACAGCAGTAACAATAATTTTGCCTATTTGTCCTTTTTAAGAAATTAAAGGATATTTTCCACTATATGGTCCTTGCGCCAGCACAATCGAACGAAACATCATTTGTTAAAATCGGATAACAAAAAATCGAAAAGGACAAACATTTGAATCAGCGTTTTTTTGGTCGATTTATTTTGGAATTACCCAATTTTAACAATTAATTAATATAAAAGTCTAATAATATTAATTTTATTTTAATATTTTTGTATGAAATACACATTTCTTTTGAGAATATCATATTGTATTGAATATTACAATTCTTACAATAGTGAACATGAGTGAATTGGGTGCAATTTTTTATGCCTTTACTTATGACAAACGTATTTAAAACGCATTAACTAGAATACGTCTTAAAAAAACACCATTTTTTCTTGAACAACTTCACAATGTTTATGCTGGCTACAACAAGACCATAAAAATTAAATCATATAATGTTTGTGTAGAAGCACATTTATTCGTACATTTTCCCTGTTTCTAATTTATTTTGAATCCTTCATTAAGCTGTTGACTTTTCGCTTGGCATTTTATATTCATGCTTTTTTCTCATGGTATTATGACAAGAATATACATATGTATATACATACATACATTTCACACTGCCTTTACTTTCCACTTTTGACATTTTTACAACAAATATATACTTTAGCATTATCTCTATCAGATTTAGCATTACCCATCAAAAACTTGATAATGACTTGTATTTACATAACAACTTTCTCTTTAATGAAATCAATATACCATCTGCATTTAATTTAAGTGCTCTACTAATAACATATTTATTGTAAAGCTTGCAAAGAAAGCATTTGCCTTCAATTAAATCGCCGTAACTTGACTTTTTAATATAAGTTTTTGCTAGGTATAATGGTATTCTCTACAACACGATGTTCATGTCGTCTGTCCATTTTATTTGCCATGTTGTGACTCAACTCGTCTATCTATTGTGTTAAAAGTATCATAAAGTTGGCCTTAAGTACATAGTTGACATTTGTATGCTGATACTGGTATGATTGTTATGCTAGGAGACATCTCCTGTACTTATTTTTTTGTTACTTTTTAATATTGAATAAATATAATCAACGTCTATGTTAAGAAAAGCACCACTTCTTCACTCATCAATCAGTAATAAAATCAATTGACTTTTTACAGATTTACTGGTGAGATGAAGGTACAACACACAAATAGACTACTTTGCTTTAAAGGTCATCAAAAGGATATACTTTTTTAAGGTGGTCAGGTTTTTATTTGTATCATAAATATACATGAGAATGGGATGTATTGGGATGTAACTTTCTGCAAGATTTTCAAAAAGATTAGTTTTGAATATTTTTGGGAGAAACCGTTAAGCGTTGTTTATAGAAGTATGTTACATATTTGGAAAACCCTTTAATACGTATTACTTTGATTTGACCTTATAAAAGACAAACGTTTTCATGCATAATTAACTCTTGGTCTTCCTGTCATAAATTAAACTAAATTTATTATTTATCAAATGACATGTATGGTTATTTAAATATTTATGAATCCGAATGTGTAAAGTTTATTAAGAGGTGAAAAGTGGTTAATAGATGACTTTATCATTATATAGTGATATATTCAGCTATGCCAAATTTTAAATACCACCACCTGTAAGCTGCATTTTATAAGTTCATATTTTTTTTATTTTTTTACATACAATATATGGAATTAATTTTGATCAGTGACAGTGTTATGTAACTTTCGAGTCCAGAAAAAAACATTGAAATATAAGAGTCTTCCACTTTTTAGTTCTGTGATTCAGATAATTATATCCTTCATCACTATAGTGGGGGGCGTATATTGGGTTTGTGCTAATATTTGAAACGCACAATAATATTAGTCCTTTACCCACATTAATGTATACCAATCGGCTCAGAATCATTTTCTGAGTCGATTTAGCTATGTCCGTCCTTCCATGTAAACCTTGTAATGAAACTACAGGTCGCAATTTTGAAGATAATTCAATGAAATTTGGCTCATAATCTTTTATGGTACCGTAGACCGATTGACATCGGTCCGTTATTTTACCTAGCCCCCATACAACTGAACCCATGATTAGGGCTTGTAAACCTTGTAATCAAACTACAGGTCGCAATTTTGGAGATAATTCAATAAAATTTGGCACATAATATTTTATGATACCGTAGACGAAGCCTATTGAAAAAGGTTTATATCGGTCCATTATTTCTAACCTAGCACCCATACAACTGAACCCACCGAATAGGGCTTTCAGTTCATGAGGAATTCCATAGGTCCTCATATGACCCTAGTGCCTATGAAAAGACCCCATTAAAATTTCACTTTAATGCCCACAATTTTATTCCACAATAAACGGATTAAGTATGTATATCTGAGGCAAGATACAATTCAACTGAACTGCTTTATTATGGCAACTAAATCACATTATATTTTGTAAAAAGTGTAGGGTATTATATGATCGGCCTTGCCCGACTTTAATTTCTTACTTGTTTCATACGTTTTTTCATCATTTCTTTTTTTTAATATTTAATGTTTGAATTGATTAATAACTATAGATGTGATATTGTTAAGAATAATACTGAGTATATGTATAGCAGCACTATTAGTGGTATATAATTATACCACTTAGATAAAATTATAATATACCCATATTGTATTAATTTCTTTACTACTTAGATAATAATGTGAGTTAAAATTTTAATTTAATCTTATGAAAACTATTCACGACATAAAGCTTCAAAAAGGGGATTAAAACTCATGATGATGCAATTAACTATATTAGCAATTTTAATTAACTTATAATTTATTAACTTAGCACACAGAAGATGTGCTATAGTGTATAAATTATAAGTGCAATACATAATAATTAAACAAAAAAATATTCTAAAAATTCATTAAAAAATATCATATATAAATCTAGTGGTTATTTTTAACCACAGTGTACATATTTTTAATATTTTAAAGTTATTTAAATATTAGTTTAAAATGAATAGAAATAAATTTTGCAAAAAATGTAAAATTTTTCAAATTAAATTACAGGGCATTAACTACATAACCCAAATATTCCAACTAAAACTATTTATTATTATTTTTTTGTATATCTTTTTATAGTTTTAGAAAAGTTGCAAACTCTACTGCAATCCAATTTTTTAATAATTGAAATACTAGTAAAAGGAAAAATTAAAACATATTAAACTCATTTACACAACTGTGCCTTTTTATATGCAGTAATGTGTAAATATGAATTGCAGCAAAAATACAACAAAAATTATCAATTGTAAAGAGCATTCTTTAAATTAAACGCATAAAATAGAACAGTGGAAGAATTATTACTCCTGGTAGTTTATTGCATTTATCTAAATAGAAATTATTACAAAATCCCCAAATCACCCAAAACGCAAATGTATTAAAATTCTTTGACAACTTTTGATTGAGACTTACATTGATGCTCAAAAAGGCACATGTTTTTCATAAAATGTTAATGAAGTTTGAATATTCTCTTTATATTACACATTGGTTAAACCGTTTTACATTTACTTTGAGAGCATCACATAATTTTGCAATACTTAGAGATGTATTCATGTGAGCCCATCTACAAAATGCATTGCATTCAAAGGCAATAAATTAAGTATTAAGTAGGATCAATGTGTTTGCTTCATGTGTATGTATATTTTCTTCAGTCTACATTTCATACAATTAGGTGTTGAAATTTTATGATATTTTGTTATACTGATTTCTTTAATTAAAAACTGAATTGATCTGAAGTTTTTACGATATTGTGGTTCTAATTGTTAATTTTCATTTGATATCCTTTTATATTTATTATATTTTTTAAATGATGTTTAACATTCATGAAAGAAATGTAAATTTGTATGTATTTTGTTTTTTATACCCACCATAAAAAAGAAAAATTTGCATACATACTTATAGTTGATGCAGTTTGTTTTGTATTGAAAATGGGCAATATCGGTTCACGGCCCTCTCCAGAAAATGACTTTATCGCTCATAACTGGCTAACAGAAGCATCAATAGCGGTGTAATTCGGCACAAACATGTTTTATGGAAAAATAAATCTCTTCGTAGAATTTTATAAGTATCGGTCTAATATTGACCATATAAAGTCCCCTTCTCTTCGTAGAATTTTATAAGGAGCTGTCCAAAATTGACTGGCTAAGAGAAGCATCAATATCGGTGAAATTCATCAAAACATGTTTTATGGACACATAAATCTCTTCGTAAAATTTTATAAGGATCAGTCCATAATTGACCCTACCCAAACTATAAGGTCCCTTTCAGAAAATGACTTTAATGCTCATATCTACCTTAAGAAGCATATATAACAATAAAATTCGACATAAAAAAATTTTAAAGGAACTAAAATAATTTTCTTAAATTTTAAGAGGATGGGTCCATAATTGATCCTACGCCCCAGAAAATGATCGGTCCTTAATTAACCCTATCCCCTTGTAAAGTCCCCATCAGAAAATCACTTTAAATCTCATTACTAGCTTAGGATTAATGAAATATCCAGTGAATTTTGTCTATTTGTTTGGCTTAGTTTTAACGTAAGCGTGTTTTAACCAGACAGACAGACAGACAGACAGACAGACAGACAGACGGACATATCTATATTGACTCAGAATTTTATAAGGATCCAGATGAATATTTCTTGGTGTTACACACAATTAATGACAAACTTATATACATCCTCTATCGTCACTGATGGTGGTGGAGGGTATAATAAGACAAGTAGACCTGATATAACCTCCTCAGAAAAAATTAGTATTAATACATTACAATATTTTGATTGTGGGTATTTCATTTTTGTACAGTCGAATACAAGTTTAATTTATCAAGATTTTGTATTTCAAACTTTCTACAAATCTGAGTAATTCAGTAAAGGTAGATTAGTTTGTTCTGAATGTACATAAAATTTTCAATACTACGAATATGTTATGTTCCAAAACTAAGAAAAAATTCTAAATTGATGTTCAAATAATTGAATTGGGTTCTGTTATAATTATTAGTTCGCATGGAACAGTATGAGGTTTTAAAAAGTGCTTACGTCCAATTTCGGAACTTGATATTTATTGGGTTTGTGCAGATGTTTGTAATGCACAATAATATTTGTCCTATTCCCACCTAAATCATTTTATTAGTCGAAATTTGCAATTTGCAAAGCAAAGCCAATTGAAAAGGGTTAACATCGGTCCGTTATTTCCCATAGATCCTATACAATTGAACCCACCGAAGGGGCTTTTAAGTTCATAATTATGTTTAATATAATCGTATCTCGACAAGAAGCTACAAAACCAAGTTCCATAGTAGGGTTTATCACCCTGATGAATATAATAATTATAGGGCCTCATTTGACCCTAGCGCATATAAAAAGCACCATCAAAATTTGACTTTAATGTCCACAATTTTATTCAACAATAAATGGTTTAAGTATAATCTAAGGCAAGGAATAATTTAAATTAAAGGTTTAATAATGAATACCAATTCACATTTTACTTTTTGTAACAGGTTATGGTATTATATGGTCGCCCTCTGCCGACTATAATTTTTTACTTGTTTTGAAATTCTGGGATTCTAAAAGTTTTTATTTTAAAATATAATTAATTAGATAATTAATTCCAACAAACTTAAACATTTTCATTACAAACATGATGATTTGAAGATTTTCATACATAAAATAATTAAAGTTTTTAATACCGAAATCCCGAAAAATCCCAGGATTACAATTTTTAAAATCCCGAATCCCGAGATTTGTAAAAGCCAGTCCTAATTTGCATCCCTAATTATTAGAATGATTGATGAGTACACAAAACATATTCAAGTCGGATTTTCCCCCTATTAACTTATAATTCAACTCAATATGGGCGTTTTAGTGATTTTCGGAAGTGGACTTTATATGGGAGCTAAGTCCAATAATGTATCGATCCCATAAAAATTTGGTTGAACGAATAATGTGTACATAAAACCTATTCTAGTCGAATTGTATCTTAATAAATTTGTAATTGACTGAAATATTTCATACAAAACATAAAAATTAATTTAATATAAGTAAAAAAATAAAATAAAATCATTCATAAATATAAATGTAGAGCTCCCATATAAGGTCCACTTTCGAAAATCACTTAAACGGGCACTCACTCTACAAAATTTTTCGAATCCGAAAATCACTTAACCGGAATTGATAAATAAAGCTTTGATAAATAACACAAACATGTTTTGTGTATGTGTCAATCACTATTCCAGTTGGCCCAAACGCATATATTTACTTGAGTAATAAATCTATCGGGATAAAGTCCGTCTTAAATGTATTTTCCGTGCATAAAAATCTTTCTGTCGATTTTTTTCCGGATCAGCCTATAATAGGTAATAATTCTTATCTGTGGACCATTCCGAAAATTACTTAAACGCACATTGATAACTAAATTTTTCGGGATAAAATTCGATATATTTTGTCAAGTTATCTTAAAATTAAATAGTTAAATGTATTTTAATTAAAAGAAATTTGTTGTGTTTTATATCTTAGGAATATAATATTTAAAGGAATTGTTTTTTCAATGTAGATTTAAATATAATTCATTCGAAATAAAACTAATGGTTTAAAGGAAAGCAATCACATATATCGATAGAAAAACAAGTTTCATAATAATAGTAAGTATTCTAAAATTTTTAATCAACAGATGATATGAAAATTATTGCACCCACCTCCCATATTTAGCTTCAAGTGTATTAATATAATTATTTCTTACGAACAGATTTGAGAAAAATATTTGTGACTTTAATAAATACTTAAAATTGGGTTTAAATTTTTTTAAATTTTAAAATTGTATTGTTTTCCTTCCTCTTCATTCATTTTATAAATACACCTTTGTCTTAAACACTTCGATATTTTTGTAAATTATTGCCGAATGACTACTGCAACAAGGTTATCAGATATTGCAATGACAAAGCAAAATTAAAGTCAATACGAAGAGTTTTCCGTGTATTGCTCCTGTCGTGCTTGTCCATCAAAGAATGAAAAAAAAAAAAACATAAACTCGTAATTGTCATTTGTCAGCATGAAGTATTCAATAAAGAAGACTAAAGACTTTTGGTTGAACTTTTTGTTTTTTTATTTTAGGGCACAAAAAAGAACTGGTTGAACTTTTTGTTTTTATACCCACCATCAAAAAAGATGGGGGTATATTGTTTTTGTCATTCCGTTTGTAACACATTGAAATATTCGTCTAAGATCCATAAAAGTATATATATTCTGGGTCCTTATTAGATTCTAAGACGATCTAGCCATGTCCGTCCGTCTGTCTGTCTGTCTGTTGAAAACACGATAGAGTCCAAACGGAAGTAGCTAGCGAGCTGAAATTTTGCAGAGATACTTATAGTTGATGCAGTTTGTTTGTATTGAAAATGGGCAATATCAGTCCACGATTTCACCTAGCCCCCATATAAGGCCCCCTTTAGAAAATGACATTATCGCCCATAACTGACTAACAAAAGCATCAATAGCGGTGTAATTCGGCACAAACATGTTTTATGGGGACATAAATCTCTTCGTAGAATTTTATAAGGATCGGTCCATAATTTACCCTACCCCCCATACAAAGTCCCCTTCAGAAAATGACTTTATTGCCCATAACTGACTAACAAAAGCATCAATAGCAGTGTAATTCGGCACAAACATGATTTATGAGGATATAAATCTCTCCGTAGAATTCTATAAGGATCGGTCCATAATTGACCCCACCCCCCATATAAAGTCCCCTTCAAAAATTACTTTATTGCTCATAACTGGCTAAGACAATCATCAATTGCGGTGCAATTTGGCGCAAACATGTTTTATGGGGACATAAATCACTTCGTAGAATTTTAAAAGGATCGGTCCATAATTGACCCTACCCCCAAATAAAGTCCCCTTCAGAAAATGACTTTATCGCTCATAACTGGCTAAGAGAAGCATCAATAGCGGTGAAATTCCACACAATCATGTTTTATGGGAACGTTAATCACTTCGTAGAATTTTATAAGGATCGGTTCATAATTGATCCTACCCCCCAAATAAAGTTCCCTTCAGAAAATATCTTTATCGCTCATAACTGGCTAAGAGAAGCATCAATAACGGTGAAATTCGGCACGGATATGTTTTATGAGAACATAAATTCCTGCATAGAATTTTTTAAGAATCGGTCCTTAATTGACCTTACCACCCATATAAAGTCCCCTTCAGAAAATTACTTTATCGTTCATAACTAGCTAAGAGAAGCATCAATAGCGGTGAAATTCCGCACAAACATGTTTTATATTCCCGGAAAATGTGTTTATTGTTAATAACTTCCGTTACAATATCGATATCGTCACAAAATTTCACAATTTAAAGTCTTATGTCAATACAATTCATACCAAGGAAAAAAATTTTCCATCGGTCCACAATTGGTCATAGCTCCCATACAAAGTCCCTTCCCGAAAATCACTTAAACGCTCAAAACTCATTACCTAATTAAGATATTTATACAAAATTTGTTACAGATATTACTTTTATATACATTAATGTTACCGTAAATTTTTCTTCCGATCGGTCCATAATTGATCATAGTTCCCAAACAAGGTCCCGTCCCGAAAATCACTTAAACGCTCAAAACTCGCTACCTAAATAAGATATTTATATAAAATTTGATACAAATATTACTTTTATATACATTAATGTTACCGTTAAATTTTTTTCCGATCGGTCCACAATTGGTCATAGCTACCATACAAGGTCCCGTCCCGAAAATCACTTAAACGCTCATAACTCGCTACTTAATTTAGATATTTATACAAAATTTGGCTCAAATATAATTTTTGTCTACATAAATATTACCGTAAAATTTTTTCCGATCGATCCACAATTGGTCATAGCTCCCATACAAGGACCCGTCCCGAAAATCACTTAAACGCTCAAAACTCGTTACCAAATTAAGATATTTATACAAAATTTGCTACAAATATTACTTTTATATACATTAATGTTACCGTTAAATTTTTTTCCGATCGGTCCACAATTGGTCATAGCTCCCATACAAGGTGCCCTCCCGAAAATCACTTAAAAGCACATAACTCATTACCTAATAAAGATATTTATACAAAATTTGGCACAAATATAATTTTTATCTACTTAAATGTTACCGTAAAATTTTTTTCCGATC
>NC_060950.1:34036825-34046825 GCF_022045245.1 Lucilia cuprina | reverse complement strand
ATATTTATGTTGAATTTTATTTTAATTACGACATATTGAAGAAAAATTAATTTTCTGAAAGTGGGCTAGAGTCAAATAGAGATTAAAGGCACAGCGACAATTAAGCACACGCCCTCATAAGCACACGAAATTGTTTATCAAATTGTCGCATTATTGCTGTCTTGTGCAGGCCTTTAATATGTACATTATAAAATTAAGAGGAGAGATTTATGTCTACATATATAAACGTTTTTAATGTAGCTTTTCATCGAGATATTAATGTTTATATTATTTATATTATAATTTATATTTATAATAATATTGCGCTTATCATATTATCCTGAAGTGGATTTTATAATTCGGAAAATGCATGTTTTAATCACTAAACTGTCATAATCATACGAAATAAAATTTTATATATTTTAAGGCCTGTTATCTCAACCACCGGTTATGTTTAATTGGTATATATTTTGACCGAAAACTGTCAATTTAACGTTAGGATAAAAAATTAACAGACATTGAGATAATGGGGGTAGGTAATTGGTTTAAATAATAAATTAAATTAAACAAAATATTCACAACAAAATTTTTTTAATTTTAATGCATCTTAACTTTTAATTTTCTTACAAAGAACTAATAAAGATAAAGACATGAAATTTGGGAGTCTGCAACTCCATATTTGTTAATATAACATATATTTTTTTCAAAAAACTATTTTCTATGTAAAAATCAATCGATACCTATATTAACCTACTAGACCAAACCAAATTTAAGCTAAATATAATTATACTTACTCTTCCTATCAAACTTTAAAGTCCTTTTAAAGGATGAAACGATCAGAAAACAAAAAACCAAAAATGTAGTTTAACTATATCAAGTATGTAGTTTCCAAATTAATAAAGCAATTCGGTTTAAATTTGACTTGAATTTATTATGTATGCACATAAATCATTGTACGTAATTTTTTTTGTTTGGTCCATAATTGGTCACAACTCCAATATGAGGTTCATTTCCGAAAAATACTTAAAAGCAGATTGAAAATCAAAGTTTTTGGGATAAAATTTGACATAAATGCGTATTTCTAAAAATCACTAAATACAATATAATTCTCTATTAAATAATAATATATCAATAAAATTCGACATCAGTATGTTCTGTGTATGGATAGATAATTCTGCTAAAATATTTTCGAACTGACCTGATGTTTTCAAACTGACAGTCATTAACATCGTTTCAGAAATCAATCAAACGAATTAAGTTCATTATAAATATTGATGTCGGAATAATGCTCGACAGAAATATGTCTGTAACTACACAAATCATTCTACTAATATTTTTTTGCCATCTACATTATCGTTTCATAATAAGTCTTGGCATTCATACTAGATCCACAACCGAAACATAATATTAATTTTTCTGAACCTAATCAAAATTCGTTCCACACATTTTTAAATATTATTACCCTCACTACGGAAACAAAAATTTTGTCGAGTTATCTAAAAATTAGATAGTTTAATCGATTTTAATAAAAATAAACTTGTTGGTGGAGGGTATTTAAGATTCGGAATAGCCGAATATAGAACTCTTGCTTAATTTCACAAGTCCTCATTACAGATCCTATGCCAAAAATGACCCTGAGACTCATAGTAATATTGTTATATGATAATAACTTTCATCCTAGAGAAATCTAATAAATGAGTAAAAAATTTTGGAGAATAACAAAAGGATCAATTCATATAGAGCACTCTTTTTAAATACTATTTATTTTATTCACAATTCGACGAATATAATACTGAATTACACGATTTAAGGTAAATTTGGAAATTCGAAATATGGTATTTGTTAAAAATAATCCCTCTTAACTTTTTAAAGATTTTTTATATATGATAAATGACCTTAAAATTACTACCAACACCAACAACGAAACAAAATAATCTTTTTCGCTGATTTCTACCATGGCTGACAAAATGAAAAATGTTCGAAAATGATGACATCTACAATTTTATTCATAAATCAAAATTATTTTGATTTTTTCCCTCCACTTTTAACAAATTTTTATTGTTTATTTCATTTATTATACCCTACACCACTTTAGTGGGGAGGGTATATTGGGTTTGTGCTGATTTTTGTAACGTACAATAATATTGGTTGTTTACCCACCTTAAAGTATAACAATCGGCTCAGAATCGTTTTTTAGCCGATTTAGTCCATGTAAACCTTGTAATCAAACTAAAGGTCGCAATTTGAAAGATAATTCAATGAAATTTGGTACATGATATTCTATTGCCCGAGTTAACATAGTTAACATCGGTCCATTATTACACATAGGCCCCATACAACTGAACCTGCCAAATAGTGCTTTTAAGTTCATAATACTCGTATCTAGACAAAAAGCTGCAAAACCAAGTTCTATACTAGCCTTGATGACCCTGATGAACTTTATAGGGCCTCATTTGGCCCTAGTCCCTATAAAAAGCCGCCATCAAAATTCTACATAAATATCTACAGTTTTATTAAAAAATAAATGGCTTATGTGTATCTGAGGCAAGTTGCGAATTCAACTTAAATGCTTTATTATGAAAACTAAATTACATTTTATTCGTATACTGGTGTAGGGTATTATATGGTCGGCTTCGCCCGATTATAATTTTCTTACTTGTTTTTTATACCCTCCACCACCATCAGTGGTGATAGAGGGTATATATAACTTTGTCATTCCGTGTGTAACACCAAGAAATATTCATCTAAGACCAAACAAAGTATATATATTCTGGGTCCTTATCAAATTCTGAGTCGATCTAGCTATGTCCGTCTGTCTGTGTAAAACACGCTCACGATAAAACGAAGCAATAGAATTTAACCAAATCCCAAAATGTTCTTCGTTTTCCTAAGTTGTTTGGTATTGAAAATGGGCAAAATCGGTTCACATCGGGAAAAGTTATGAATCAAAATTTGAAACAACCTCGAAAAAATAGGCATTTTTACACATTCTGATGTAATTTTCTTGAAAACTATGCAAGTTAATTCCATAAAAATCGGCATACATTCGTTTCCACATAAGAGCTTAACCTCTACGTAAAATCGCCAGAATCGGTCCACAATTTCATATACCTCCCATACAAAAGTACAAATTCCCGAAAATTTGATTTTTTGTTAATAACTTCCGTCGTAATGTCGATATCTTCACAAAATTTTAGAAATTAAAATTTTATGACAATAGAATTTATACAGAGGAAAAAGTTTTTAGATGGGTCCATAATTGGTCATAGCTCCCATATAAGTCCCCTACCGAAAATCACTTAAACGCGCATATCTCATTACTAAAATAAGATATCGATATAAAATTTGGTACAAGTATTGCTCTAATATACAGAAATATTACAATGAAAGCTTTTTTGGATCGGTCCATAATTGGTCATAGCTCCCATACAAGGTCCCCTCCCGAAAATCAGTTAAACCCGCATAACTCATTAGTAAATCAAGATATCGATATAAAATTTGGTACTAGTATTGCTTTTATGTACAGAAATATTACAATGAAAGATTTTTTGGATCGGTCCATATTTGGTCATAGCTCCCCTACAAGGTCCCCTCCCGAAAATCAGTTAAACCCGCATAACTCATTACTAAATTAAGATATCGTTACAAAATTTGGTACAAGTATTGCTCTTATACATAGAAATATTACAATGAAAGAGTTTTTGGTTCGGTCCATATTTGGTCATAGCTGCCATACAAGGTCCCCTCCCGAAAATCACTTTAACACGCATAACTCATTACTAAATTAAGATATCGATATAAAATTTGGTATATGTATTGCTCTTATATACAGAAATATTACAATGAAAGGTTTTTTGGATCGGTCCATAATTGGTCATAGCTCCAATACAAGGTCCCCTCCCGAAAATCAGTTAAACCCGCATAACTCATTACTAAATTAAGAAATCGATATAAACTTTGGTACAAATATTTATCTTATATAGAGAAATATTACAATGAAAGCTTTTTTGGATCGGTCCATAATTGGTCATAGCTCCCATAGAAGGTCCTCTCCCGAAAATAACTAAAACGCACATAACTCTTTACTTAATTAAGGTATCCATATAAAGTTTTGCACAAGTGTTACTCATATATTGTGAAATGTTTTTCCGATGGGTCCATAATTGATCATAGCTCCTACACAGGATCCCTCTTAGAAAAACACAAACAAGGTTCCCTTCCGAAATTTAAAAAAAAACGCACATAACTCATAACTAAATATTGATATCCATACATTTATCAAAAATATTGCTCTTACATACATAAATTCACTATAAAATTGTTTTACGATCGGTCCATATTTGGTCACAGCTCTCATACAAGGTCCAGAAAATCACTTAGATTCACAATATATATTACCAAGTAATGATATAAATACAGAATTCTGAAATTTTGTCTTTATATACATAATTGGTCATAGCTTCCATACAAAGTCCTTTTACGAAAATTTCTTAAACGCACATTACTTATTACCAAATTAAGCTATTGATACATAATTTGGCAAAAATATTAGTTTAGTATACAAAAATTCTATTTCTCCTCTTTTAGGTCCTGCCCTAAAAGCGCTTTAACCGTATTTAAAGAGCATTATCAATTTGTGTTAAACAAAATTTTGTGTAGAACATAATTATATACATATGTATTTGTATTTTGAAAATCTCTTAATCTTTCACACATATACATACATGCAAATTACTAAATTTATAATGTTCAATAAATATTGGAATTGCAATAAATTTAACTTTTGGGATTTTTTCCATTAAAGACATGAGAAAACTTATTTCTACAAATATTTGATCAATTAGAAAAGTAACATAAAAGTAGCTGGTGGAGGGTATCTAAGATTCGGCACAGCCGAATATAGCACTCTAACTTGTTATTATATCCGCTATTGTTCAAGTAAAAATGTTATGAAATAAAATATATATCTAACTAAACAAGTAAGAGTGATATATTCGGCCATGCCGAATCTTATATACCCACCATCAAATCATTCATGTTTATGTAGAATTTTACTGATGTACTCACATTTTTGGGTCAGTAATAAGTCTTAAAGTCATTTTCAGAAGGGGACCTTGGTAAGGTCAATTATAAATCCATTTTCATTAAATTTATGAAAATGATTTTATTTCCTATAAAACTTTTTTATGTCGAATTTTATTGCTTTATATATATGTTATGAGCAGATATGAGCATAAATTTAAGCTCTCATTAAACATGTTTGTGTTGAATTTTACCGCTACTGATGCTTCTCTTAGCCAGTTATGGGCGATAAAGTCATTTTCTGAAGGGGACTTTATATGGGTGGTAGGGTCAATTATGGACCGATCCTTATAAAATTCTACGAAGAGATTTATGTCACCATAAAACATGTTTGTTCCGAATTACACCGCTATTGATGTGTTAGTAATGAGCGTTGAATTCGTTTTCTAAAGGGCACCTTATTAGGGGGTTAGATAATAATGGACTCATCCTCATAAAATTTAAGAAAATGATTTTAGTTCCCATAAAACTTTTTTATGTCGAATATTATTGTTATATATATGCTTCTTAAGGTAGATATGAGCATTAAAGTCGTTTTCTGCAAGGGACCTTATAGGTGGGATAGGGTCAATTATCGTTATAAAATTCTACAAAGAGATTTATGAGACCATAAAACATGTTTGTGCCGAATTTCACCGCTATTGATGCTTCTCTTAGCCAGTTATGAGCGACAAAGTCATTTTCTGAAGGGGACTTTATATGGGGGGTAGGGTCAATTATGAACCAATCCTTATAAAATTCTACGAAAAGATTTATGTCCTCATAAAACATGTTTGTGCCGAATTTCACTGCTATTGATGCTTCTCTTAGCCATTTATGGGCGATAAAATCATTTTCTGAAGGGGACTTTATATGGGGGGTAGGGTCAATTATGGACCGATCCTTATAAAATTCTACGAAGAGATTTATGTCACCATAAAACATGTTTGTGCCGAATTACACCGCTATTGATGCTTCTGTTAGTCAGTTGTGAGCGATAAAGTCATTTTCTGAAGGGTACGTTGTATGGGGGGTAGGGTCAATTATGGACCGATCCTTATGAAATTCTATGAAAAGATTTATGTCGCTATAAAACATGTTTGTGTCGAATTTCACTGCTATTGATGCTTCTCTTAGCCAGTTATTGGCGATAAAGTCATTTTCTGAAGGGGACTTTATATGGGGGGTAGGGTCAATTATGTACCGTTCCTTATAAAATTCTACAAAGAGATTTATGAGACCATAAAACATGTTTGTGCCGAATTTCACCGCTATTGATGCTTCTCTTAGCCAGTTATGAGCGACAAAGTCATTTTCTGAAGGGTACTTTGTATGGGGGGTAGGGTCAATTATGGACCGATCCTTATGAAATTCTACGAGAAGATTTATGTTCCTATAAAACATGTTTGTGCCGAATTTCACTGCTATTGATGCTTCTCTTAGCCAGTTATGGGCGATAAAGTCATTTTCTGAAGGGGACTTTATATGGGGGGTAGGGTCAATTATGGACCGATCCTTATAAAATTCTACGAAGAGATTTATATCACCATAACACATATTTGTGCCGAATTACACCGCTATTGATGCTTCTGTTAGTCAGATGTGAGCGATAAAGTCATTTTCTGAAGGGTACGTTGTATGGGGGGTAGGGTCACTTATGGACCGATCCTTATAAAATGCTATGAAAAGATTTATGTCGCTATAAAACATGTTTGTGTCGAATTTCACTGCTATTGATGCTTCTCTTAGCCAGTTATTGGCGATAAAGTCATTTTCTGAAGGGTACTTTGTATGGGGGGTAGGGTCAATTATGGACCGATTCTTATGAAATTCTATGAAAAGATTTATGTCCGCATAAAACATGTTTGTGCCGAATTACAGCGCTATTGATGCTTTTGTTAGTCAGTTATTTGCGATAATGTCATTTTCTAAAGGGGGGCTTATATGAGGGCTAGGCGAAATCGTGGACCGATATTTCCCATTTTCAATACCAAACAAACTGGATCAACTATAAGTATCTGTGCAAAATTTCAGCTCGCTAGCTACTTCCGTTTGGACTCTATCGTGTTTTCAACAGACAGACAGACAGACAGACAGACGGACAGACGGACGGACATGGCTAGATCGTCTTAGAATCTAATAAGGACCCAGAATATATATACTTTTATGGGTCTTAGACGAATATTTCAATGTGTTACAAACGGAATGACAAAAACAATATACCCCCCATCTTTTTTGATGGTGGGTATAAAAATGTGCCTACTTGGAAGGAGATTTATTAGGCAGAGAGCAGTTGCTACTGCTTACACTTGTTATAAAAAAGCACACTGATAAAATTGTGCTACAATGTTTAAAATTATTGCTTCCAAATCCAGAATATTTTTTGGTGGAATGGATACGTTCAACTAATCTACGTCAGGCATACAGTTAAGCGACCTTAAATTGTTTCAAAACACCATTTAGCGATGAAACGTGTTTCATATAAGCCAAAATATATATATTTTAATGCTTCCCAGCAAAAAATCTGAAATTTTTGGTAATAGCCAATAGTTATTTCATATATTTCTTGGTAATGAGTGTTCATTATCATTCATATTATTTCATTTAGCTGAATAGGTTATTACTGGTGAAGAACAAAACAATTTTGATTTGTTATGGCTCAATTTTCTAATTCGTTCATTTAACAAACAGGGTGTTCGTGGTTCGAGCCCTGCTGGATACTGTTTATTTTCTTCAAAATGACATTTATTTATATATTTTTGTAAAAAGCCGTTCTCAAAATTACAAAAAGCAACATGTTAATATAGCATCGAGTAAGCGGCTGGAGTGAGAAATATAGAAAACAACTGAATGCCTGGGTTCAAATCCCGACAGAGGAATTTTTTTATTTTTTGTTTTTTACATACAAAGTCGGCCCAAAATAACTAGCTATCGCATAACAATTTGTAGGTTTATTTGTAACTAGTTATTTCGCAAAGTTTTTGTAATCAAATTAGTAACCATTTATTAATTTGTTTAAAGTAGGTACATTTTATTTAAACCTCGTCGAACAAAAATTAATAGTTATTCACCCCAAAAGTAATTAGTTTTCACGTGATTCCAATATTACTTTCTAGATTACTAGGTAATGAAAATTTTTGCTGGGTTATTCCTTACAAATTGGAGTACAGCTATTAAATTCCAAATAAGTAAGTAATTTATGAAACTAAAACTAATTCCTAAGGTGATTTAATACCCACTTTGACGGTCATTACAGGATATCTCTCTACCAAATTCTATCAGAATCGATCAATAATAAGTCTTAGGGCTAAGATAATAGGGATGAAATATGACACGAATTAGTTTCACACGTGCTAAAATATCTTTACCGAATTTTACGGTTCATAATTAAACATACCCCTAAATAAGGTCCTCTTTGGACATTGACATTTACGCTTATTATTGGCCTAAAAAGTTGAGTATAACAATAAAATTCAATATTAACAAGTTCTATGTTACGTTAAATTGCTCTACAAAAGTTTTATATGAACATAATTATTCATTCCAAATTTTATAATGTTTGGTTTATAACTGACCCTTTATAAGGATTCCTTCAGGAATGACTTTTGTTTATTTAAAATACTAGTGTTTCTTATTTAAAAATACGAATATAGCAATAAAATTCGACATAAACAAGTTCTATACAAAATAACATTTTATGATTATCAGTTCATAATTGACTCCACCCCCACATAAAGTCCTCTTCAGAAAATTTGTTTAACACCACTGAAATAAAAAATACGAAAACAGTAATAAAATTCAAAGCAAATAATTGTTATACAAACGCCAACCTATCAAACCAAAATTACGACATAGGTCCATAATTTATCATTTAAATATAATCATTTTTTAAAAGTTATTTTGAAATAGTGCTCATACCTCTTTCGAAATTTACAATGCAATTCGTAAAATAAATTTTAATTTCATAGTGTTTGTTGAAGCAATTATAAATAACATGCCTTTTATTGTTAGAAAATATTTGTATTTACTAACAAACTTACATGTTACTAAATAAACATAAAAACTACACATTAGAGTGCTCCAAGCTTGTATGAAGGAAAAAAATTATCCGACAGGCCTACAACACCCCCCAACCTCTGAAATTGTTCTATGACTTTTAAAACGATGTCATGCAAAAAATTAGGCTGATAGATTAACGTTAACAGGTGCCGCAACGGCTCCGAAGTTTTCAAGTACGTTTATCGATTTTTTCAGTTTTTGTTCAAATTTGGTCATTTAGTAATACATTTTGAACTTTATTGTAATGTAATGTGCACAGAAAAGGCATTTAAGA
This sequence comes from Lucilia cuprina, assembly GCF_022045245.1. NCBI lineage: Eukaryota > Metazoa > Arthropoda > Insecta > Diptera > Calliphoridae > Lucilia > Lucilia cuprina. Next base: position 34,037,452 of record NC_060950.1, on the reverse strand, counting down.
AAGTTAACACAAACATTGCTTTTAAAGTTATTGCAAATTCCCCAGGTCAATAACGTGTTTCACAGCACATAAATTCGAAATATGACAAACAAATTTACTTATTTTTGAGATGTATTCTGAAAAAACATTTTTTTACTTTCAATATATTAATAATTACTCGAATAACAATTTTTGTCGGTGTATGATAACGCGAACTTGTTGTTAGCTATTGTCAAAAAGTTTGATTTTCAACGGCCGGCGATTTGAACTCTGCGGATTTCGGGAAAATCAAACTTTTTTGTAAAATTTTAGTGAATACGTATTAATTCTTTACTGCCGCACATTTTAAAGAAAGCATTTATGGGGTATTTAAGACCAGATAATATTCCAAATTTTATTCATGTCGAAATATTATTTATTTCTTGGCCATGTTTAATAAATTTAAAATTAACTAAATTTGAGCAAAAACTGAAAAAAAATCGATACTTTCTCCTTGTAAAGGCACTTGGAAACTTCAGAGCCGTTGCGGCACCTGTAAATGTTATTCAATCAGTCTAATTTTTTGCATGACATAGTTCTACAATCCATAGAACAATTCCAGAGGGGTGGACTTGCGAAATTCGCAAAATCGTTTTTTTTTTTTTTTTG
>NC_060950.1:34035111-34036725 GCF_022045245.1 Lucilia cuprina | reverse complement strand
ACCCAAAAATGTGAGTACATCAGTAAAATTCTACATAAACATGAATGATTTGATGGTGGGTATATAAGATTCGGCATGGCCGAATATAACACTCTTACTTGTTTTTTTGCTGGGATTGATACGGCCCATTTTCAATATTAAACAAACTGCATCAGTAAAAGTTTGTTAGCGAATTCAGCTTTATTACTTTTATTCTATCGTGCTTTTAACAGACGTCATTTATATTTATAATTAAAATACTACAACAATAAATTATAACTTTCACATTTCTTGTTATAAAACTTACTTATTACAGTAAAAATATTTACCCAAATTTAGTAAAAGCAAAACTTATATACATAAATAAGAATGTTTATTATTATTAATTAGTTGCAGCGTTGCCATATAAATTTCTACAATAATCTTCAATTTAGACAAAAAACATATATTTTTTATGTATATTGAAATAGTAAGATAAAAGGTATGAATGTTTCGATGCTTTTCAGATTTGCATATATAACTTAGGTACTGTAAAATAAATTGAAACTATTTCCTTCGCTCTGTTTTTGTCATACGGAAGGAATACATTAGTGATAAATGGTCCAATATATGAACCGACAACTAAATGTTTAAACAATTGTAGTTAATAGGGTAGCAATTGCTATTTTGACTCCTTGTTGGGCTGTAAAGAATCGTAGAGTCGTTTTCTGAGTCGATTAAGATATGTCCGTCCGTCTGGCTGGCCGTGTAAACTTTAAGCGCAAGGTTCAGGTTGCAATTTTCAAGATAATTTGGCACACCCTGTTTTTTGGCCCATGGACGAAGGCGGTTAAAATCGGTCCATTATTTCGACTAGCCCCCATACAACAGTACTCCTCGAATACGGCCTTTGGGCTTATAATTAATTTAAAAGAAAATTTAATTACCCTAATAACCCTAGCCCCCATACAAACTCCCCTTCAGAAAATGACTTCAAGGTCAAAAATCACTTATGAGCACTAAGAAAACTTTTAAATTCTACATAAAAACCTTTGAAATAGATGTAAATTCCTCTACCAACATTTATAAGGATAGGGCTATATTAAGTCCTACTCCCCTCTTGAAAAAATCTATTTTTATCAAAAATAAGTAAAAATATTCTGGAATAAAGTAAACAAACAAATCAAATGCTTTATATTTTTTTTATAATCGACATTTTTAACATACTGACCGGTGTAGGGTTTTTTATGGTCGGCTATGCCCGACTATACTTTCATATATGTTTTCTATGATTTTTCTTATTTTCGCTTGTATTGGGCGATCAATATATCATTCTATAGATTTGAAATTAGGTAATAAACAGATACTACAATTTTAGAATTCGATACCTAAAATGTATTTGATCAATAAATTTAAACAATTGTTCAATTCACAATCAAGTTGTATATTGTATCTACTAAAGTGTAGTAACAGTGATTGTGAACAATTTTTTGTAGCAAGTCATAAGTTTCTGTTCACAATAAAAACAAGTAAGAGTGTTATATTCGACCATGCCGAATCTTATATACCCACCATCAAATCATTCATGTTTATGTAGAATTTTACTGATGTACTCACATTTTTGGGTCAGTAATAAGTCTTAAAGTCATTTTCAGA
>NC_060950.1:34033086-34035011 GCF_022045245.1 Lucilia cuprina | reverse complement strand
CAATAGTAGTCAAAAATTATAATTAATTTTCTTTCACAGTTTAAACGTCATCGCTATAATCTCCCTAAAAGTCCTATTCCGAAAATCTGATGTCTATATTATTTTCAAATGGTAAAACTCTGCATATATATCAAATATAAGACATTTACTTCAATTTTTCGACACAAAATTAAATAGTTGTTATAGAAAATTCGGCATGGTCGAGTATAATACCCTTATTTGTTATTAATTAGAGTCTCTCGTGAGATAGTGTTGGTATAATATAACTTTGCTAATTTTATTTCAATCATTTGATTTATTATGAAATAAATAAATTATTCCTTTCTCAAGTATTCCTTCAAGATAGGACATGGTTTTTTATATATAAAAATTAAATTACGATATTAGACAACCTAATATGCAACATTTATTTTTCTTTTTTTAAGAAACATGATGACAGTAAATTTTCATTGTGTGGTATATTATATGTATATAAATCTCAGTTTTCTTTACATTTTTCGTAAAATGATTTAAATTCCTGATTATTTGTAACATATTTGAGTATAAATATACATTTTTTTAACTTTTTTATATATACTTTAAGGAAGACTTAATTCAGGTCAAAGTATTTATAAAGAACTTGACTATTTCCAAAAATTTATCTTCCATGACTGGCAATTTAATGTATATAGTCTTGAACTACTTTTATACATGCATACTGGTATTTTCAAGACATATTTTAAATGGAATTTTATTTTCATGTAGGGAAGGGTCAAATACTAATACAAAATCGATATGACTAAGACTGTATACCAGGGGAACACTTTATTGGTCAAGATCTTTATTTGTACTAAATGAGTGCCAAGGAAACAAATTAGAATATGCATAAAAATTCAAGGGATGAACAAGAAATACTGCTTAATAGAATAAACCAAAACTAAAATGACTGCAAATGAAAACAGAATGCTTGATAGTCTACCACAAATAATTTATATTGATGCATGTTGACGGTACTATACAATAATATGCACAATAATAACTATTTAATTAACATAATAAATGTCTCATTTTGGTACCAAATAACTAAAGCATCGATTTCTTTACATGAAATAGGACATCCTTTCAAAATCACCTTGATATTTATAGTGTAAAATCCTATTATAAAACTCTTTATTTACCTATTTACCAAATTACACTTTTTTAAGAGATTGAGAAGAGATTGGAACATTATGGAACATTTTCAGATAAGTACCGATTTAGTTTTGATTGTCGTTATAAACAATATTTACTAAGCATAAGACCCTTCGCACTATAGTAGTTTAATGTTAAAGCACTCATTCGTCGTACTTTGTCGTTCCGTGTGTAACACCAAAAAATATTCATCCCAACAATATTCAGACCCAACAAAGTATATATATTCTGGGTCATTGTAGAGTTCTAAGTCGATTTAGCTATGTCCGTCAGCCTGTCTGTATAAAGAAACTAAGCTAAAGAAATCAACTAAGTTTACTGAAAATATTTACTATTATCCTAATTTACAGTCATCAACATCGTTTCAAAAACCACTTAAACGAATTTAGTTCGACATGAATATGTTTGTAAATACACAAATCATTCTCCTATTTTTTTGGCATTTACATGATTGTCCCATAAGAAGTCATGGCATCCGCTCGAGGTCGCCAACCGAAACTCAATAATAATTTTTCTGAACCTAATCAAAATAAGTTTCACACATGCATAAATGTTAGTAGGGTAGAAGGGGAATCATTCGCCATAGGGGCACATCTGTCAATGCGATTAACTTGAAAACCAAGTAATCGATTATATCGCATTATCAAATTTTGTTATACCCTACACCACTATAGTGGGGAGGGTATTATACGTTTGTGCTGATGTTTGTAACATACAAAAATATTGGTCCAATACCCACCTTAAAGTATACCGAT